>NC_091950.1:284315512-284540512 GCF_031021105.1 Erythrolamprus reginae
GAACATCATTAGCACCTGGTTAGGGCTGGAAAGAAACTTACTCAGAGCAAGTTAGAGTAATGAAACCCTGCAAAGACTTAGGGCTTGGAAAACATTCTTTGCAGAGAGTAACAATGAAAGAGCTTGGGTACATTAATAAAATTTGGTTAGGGTTGGAAAGAAACATATGGAGCAAGTAAAGCAATGAAAAAGACCCCTACAAAAACAGGGTTTGGAATACATTCTTGGCAGAGAGTAGCAATGAAAGAGTTTGCAAGCTGGTAAAAGCTGGAAACATTGTGAGCACCTGGTTAGGACTGGAACGAGACATTTGGAGCAAATAGAGAATGGGGAAAAAAATCAAAGACTGGGTTTGGAAAACATTATTTGCAGAGAGTAATAATGAAAGAGCTTGCAAACAGTAAGAGCTAGGAACATTGTTAGCACCTGGTTAGGGCTGGAAAGAAACCTATTCTGAGCAAGTTATAGTAATGAAAAAACCCCTGCAAAGATTCAGGGCTTCGGAAACATTATTTGCAGAGAGAAGCAATGAAAGCCTGCAAGGTAAGAGTTGAGAAGATCATTAGCAGCTAGTTAGGGCTGGGGGGGTGGAGGAAGCTACATTCAGAGTATAAGACACACCCAAATTATCAGTCTTTTTTTTAGGGAGGAAAAATGTGTGTTTTATACACTGGAAAGTATGGTAATTTATCCAGGACATCAGAATCCTTGTTCTCCATAACTGATAACTATAACATAACAGTTATAGAAAAAGTGTATCTGATCAGGAGAAATTACTCACTTCTGTGTGAACATATTCAGCTATAACAACAAGTCATGGGACCGCTTTTCATTTCAACAATTTGGATGGAAAAAATGCCAGAAGCACTCAGTGGGATTGAAGAAAGTATTTTTTTTAAAAGCTCACAATTAATTTCTTTTTCCCATGCCCTGAAAAAAAAATCCTGAAAATTTTCAGAGCAGTTTTGAGATGAAGATGATGATGGTGTTGATTCGTTATTTTTTATCAATTGTTGTGTAATCAAAAGGAGAGTTTTAAAAGGAGAGCAAATTCAACAGAGAGTGTTAAAGATGCTTAATATATACTGAATACTAATGGGATTTTCAATACTGTTGTAAAATTTGGGGGAAATAATGTAAGAGGTGAGGACTCTATTGGTTATAGTCAGTCAATAAAAATATTTCTTGGATGTATGTGCTCCTCCAGATAGGTAGGGGACGTGATTTTATTTTATTTTATTTTATTTTATTTCATTTCATTTCATTTCATTTCATTTCATTTCATTTCATTTCATTTCAATTCATTTCATTTCATTTCATTTCATTTCATTTTATTTTATTTCATTTTATTTTATTTTAATTTATTCATTTGTCCAATACACAAATACATAGGAAGAAAAATAGACATGTAGTAATATATATAAGGTGAACTTAGAGGAGAGGATATATGAAAGGAAGAGAATATATGTGATAAGTGAGAGAAAGGAAAGACAGTTGGACAGGGGACGAAAGGCACACCAGTGCACTTATGTATGCCCTTTAATGAACTGATGATGAACTGTCACTTCATGATACTTATTCCATCTCTTATATACTAGTGTGGGATGTTGAATGGAAGCGTGTCATAATGCATGTTTTGTCATTTTGATATTATCATGATTAGGAATGGACACCTATCTATGGTTAGAGTGTTAATTTGGGTGTTACAATATGATATCACTGTATCATAAATATTTTTTCATAAAATGTTATCAAAGCATTAAATTCTCAAAGCAAAGATTCAAAAGATTTTATTATACAAAAGTTCTGATTTCATGTTAAATGAACAAGGAGAAGAAATCCACGCCAATTTGTTGGATTTTCATTCAATTATCAATTTGTCAATTCTTCATAAATTCCAGTTGATCTATCAGTTGACTAATGTTCTAATTTTACACATGGGTACAATGTTGTAATATGAAAAAAAAAACATGTTTATGCAATGCATTATAATGTTACCAATATTTGATCTCTGTGAAAGGATAGCCAATATCTTTCTAAGGATCACTCATAATTCCTGTATCAAAAAGATTTTTTTTAAAAAAGTCAAATTGAAAATATATTTTAGTCAATCAAAGGTATTTAAATCATTAGTTTGATCTATAATAATAATTGACTGATTGCTTATAGCCTGTAGTCTCAAGAGACTATATTTCATACACTGTATTTATATATGCTGTCTTTCTGCTTAGGCATACTAACCTACCCAGATTTCATGCTCAGGGGAATCCAGAGCATAATACCATGGTCTTTCGAGACTGAAGGATAACAACGCATACAATGCTCCTTAGGAATTTGTTTATCACTTAAAATCAAAAGATTCAAAAATAAAAATCAGAAAAATAGCACCTTGGCCCATTGTTGATTATTTTAGGAATGATTAGTGAGTTCCATAGTAACAGCATCTTTTTGGCCTTCCCTTCCCCTCAAGGCTAATAAATTGAGTAACATTTGGAGTAGGTAACTGATGGCTTGCAGGCCACAGGAGGCTTATAAATCCCCTTTATCGGGAGCCTCCTGCAAATTGCCCTGCTCACATTTGGCAGGAAATCCAATTCCTATTCCTTTGCATGATATCATTGTGTTATCACACAAAATACTACAGCTCTTGACCTCACCGTACAGTGCAAACAACAACCATCACAACAAAAGGTAGTTCCTAGCCACCAAAAATGGCATTTGTCTTTATACCTGCTTGTCAAAAGTTCCAGGTTGGAAATTATTTTGTGTTTTTTTTTAAAAAAAAAGCAGTATTGAACCCATTTGTATTCTGCTATTCAGATATTTGTTTCTTAAATTTGTAATACCTCCCCATTGCATGACCTTTGATATCATGCCAGTTTATAATGCAATCATTTAACTAATTGAGTGAATAAGTGACTGGGTGGATTTATTTACCACCTCAGTCTATTGGACTTAGTTATACAAGATGATGTACAATATCCAAAAATTGATTAAAATTTCAATAGCAAAATATACTGCTCAAAAATAATAAAGGGAACACTCACATCCTAGATCTGAATGAATGAAATATTATCATTGAATCCTTTGTTCTCCCCAAAGTTGAATGTGCACAACAGCAGGCGAAATTGATTGTCAATCAGTGTTGCTTCCTCTTTTTTTTTTTTTTTTTTTTAATTTTTCAATTTTTTTTTATTATTTTTCATAAAACAGACATACAGACGTACAAACATTAAACATAAAATGGGGATGTATTTCCCCGCTTCTTTTGAAAGTATACATTCAAATAGAAAAAAGAATACATAATCAAACATTTGTTAAATGTTAAAAAATCTAGTAAAAAATTTTCAAATCTTAAATGCAATATTAGTACGGTATAAGTAAAAATGCTTAATATGTTATTTATGTGTAATATATTCATCTAATCAAACATTCAAACAAATCTCAATTGCTAAGCATACATAAAACCAAATTTTTAATATATCGCTTATGAGTAAACTACTATATCAAAATCATCAACAAATACATCTAATATTGTTATTACCTAAATAAAAACAGATCTATCTCTTATTTTTTCTTATCTAACCATTTATATATGTTGTTCCATGTTTCATAAAATTTTGTATCTTCTTGATCGTTTAATCGTCTTGTCATCATATCCATTTCGGCGCAATCTAATATTTTAGCTATAACTTCTTCTTTCTTGGGGATTTCCTCCCCCTTCCAGTTTTGCGCATATATTATTCTAGCCGCAGTTAATATGTGTATGATTAAGTAAAGAGTTTCCTTCTTATAAGTCTGATTAGTAATTCCTAATAAGTAAAATTCCGGGGTGTTATCTATGTCATATTTTAATATTTCTTTTAATATCTTCTCAATCATCTTCCAATAAGTTTTAGCTTTGCTACATGTCCACCATTGATGGTAATAAGTTCCTATATCTTTCTTGCATTTCCAACACAGTGGGGATGTTTTAGGAAACATTTTAGCTATCCTGTTTGGTGGAAGGTGCCATCTATAAAACATTTTAATTTGGTTTTCTTTTAATGAAACTGACTTGGTCATTTTCCAATTATTAATCCAGACTTTTTCCCAAGTATCTATATCTATTTCCTTACCTATATTTCTGCACCATCTTATCATGGTATCTTTTAGAGTCAACTCTATATTTTTGTGAGCGATAAGAAATTTATATATTTTCCCTATCATTTTTACTGAATTATTAATAATTAAATGACTTAGCAAATTCTTACTTTTATTAAAAGTGTAAAGAGTTATATCCTTCTGGTATCTGGATCGAATCTGGGCATAATGCCACCAATCTATTATTATCCCTTCTTCTTGTAATTTATTCCTAGGCTTTAGCTTCATCTGATCATTTAATAATTCTTTATATCTATAAAATATTTTCGTGTCTTTTATAGATTTTGGGTGTGTTATTGCTTCTAAGGGGGCTATCCATTCTGGAACATTTAAGAAGTGATTTTTCTTTATGTCCTTCCAAACCTCTAGTAAATACTTCCTTAATGTGTGTCTTTTAAAATATGAGTGATTTTTTTCCTTGTCATACCATATAAATGCATGCCAACCCAGCATAAGATCATGTCCTTCTAAATTTAATATTCTTTTATTCTCTAAGGTTATCCAATCTTTAATCCATGTTAAGGCGGCGGCCTGATAATATAATTTCCAGTTTGGAAGACCAAATCCTCCTCTTTCTTTAATGTCTTCCAAACAGTTTATTTTTATCCTTGCTTTTTTCCCTTGCCATATAAATTTTTTAACTAAGTTTGTCAAAGTTTTAAAGAAAGTTCCCCCTGGGTTTATTGGAATTACCTGAAAGAGAAATAAAACCTTAGGCAGAATATTCATCTTGATTGTGGCAATTCTTCCTAAAAATGATAGTTTCAGGTTATTCCATGTTTCTAAATCTTTTTTAATTTCTGATAATAATTTTATGTAATTATCATTTTTTAAAGTTATTGTTTTCGCTGTTAAATTTATTCCTAAATATTTTACTTTCTTTACGGTTTTTATTCCAGAAATGTTTTCTAATTTAGTTTCTTGTATTTTATTCATATTTTTGGTTAAGAAAGAAGTTTTGCTTTTATTTATCTTTAAACCTGCTACCTTTCCGTATTGTTCAATAGTTTGCAATAAGGAAGGAACAGTTGTTATCGGTTCTTCAATTATAAACGTTAAGTCATCTGCAAAAGCTTGGAGTTTGTAAGTTTCGTCTCCTATAGTTAGACCTTTTATTTCGGAATCCGCTCTTATTTTAATTAATAAAGTTTCAAGTGTCATAATAAATAACAATGGTGATATAGGACATCCTTGACGAACTCCCTTGTTTATGTCAAGTGCTTGTAATTGGTTATTATTTAATATTATTTTAGTCGTTTGTTTTGAGTATATAGTATCTATTAAATTAACAAATTTTGAGCCAAATCTCATTTTATTTAATTGCATTTTTATAAATGTCCAGTTAACGTTGTCAAAGGCCTTTTGAGCATCTAAGAACATTAAGGATGCTGTCTTATCTGGGTGTTGTTCATAGTATTCTAATGTGTTTATTACTGTTCTAAGGTTATTTTTAATTTGTCGCCCTGGTAGAAATCCATTTTGGTCTTGATGTATTATTCCATTTATAATTCTTTTAAGTCTATCTGCATAAATGGCAATAAATATTTTATAATCTACATTTAATAAAGATATGGGTCTATAATTTTTGATTTTTAGTGGGTCAGTGCCGGATTTATGTATTAAAGTTGTCAGCGATTCTGACCAAGATTTCGGAATTTTACCCTCAAGTCTACATAAATTAAAAATTTCTAGCATATAGTTTCTTATTATTTCATTGTCTATCTTATACCATTCTGCCGGTATAGCATCCGGACCAGTGGCCTTATTGTTTTTCTGTTTTTTAATTATAGTTAGGAGTTCTTCCATTGTTATTGGACCATCCAACATAGTCTGTTGATCTTCTGTTATTTGTGGTAATTTTGAGGCCTGTAAGTAATTAAAAACCTCATCTTCACTAACATTGTCTTTGGCATAAAGATCTTTATAAAAATTATAAACAATGTCCGCCTTTCCTTCTGTATCATATTTTATTGTACCATCTTTGTCTTCTAATTTTTTTTATCAATTTGGATTGACTCTGCTTTCTAAGTTTATATGCTAACCATCTGCCTGGTTTATTTGCATGTTCAAAATAATGTTGTTTTGCTCTTTTAATTTTTTCCGTTATTTGATTTTGTTCTATAATTCTAATTTTGTGTTTAATTACATTTATTTCTGTTTTAAAGTCTCTGTTCTTGGTGTGTTGCTGCGATGCAAATTCCAATTGTTTTAATTCATTTATTAGTTGTACGTACTTTAATTTATTTTCCTTATTGTATTTTGCTGTATAAGATATTGTTAACCCTCTTATATAAGCTTTGAGTGTATCCCATATATTCTGTGGAGTGGTGTCTGGGGTTTTATTAATTTCAAGAAATATTTTTAATTCCTTTTCGATCCAATCTTTATATTTCTTATCATTTAGTATATTTCTATTCATCCGCCAAATATTCTGTTTGTTGTTCCTTCTTATATAAACCACTATTGGGTTGTGGTCAGCCCATGTGTTAACATCTATCTCTACTTCCCTTATTTCTTCTGCGACCATTTTTGATGTCCATACCATGTCTATTCTTGTCCAGATTTTGTGGGGATTAGAATAAAACGTAAATTGTCTTTTATGGGGGTGTCTTTCCCTCCATATATCATTTAGCAATAATTCTGTTTTCATTTTTTGGAAAGTACTAGGTAGTAGATTTCTTTTTGTTTTTTTCCTTTTATTATGGCTCCCTCCCCGTGAATGGTCTAATTGCCTATTCACAATAGCATTAAAATCACCTATTATTAATGCATTCTCAATAGCTAAATCTATTATTATTTGATGTAAATTTTTATAAAATGTCATTTGGTCTTCATTGGGAGCATAAATAGAAACAACCACTATAGGTCTAGGTTCAATATCAACTTGTACAATCAATATTCTACCATCATTATCCTTATATATCTGTTTGGAATTTATAGAATTCTCTACATACATCACCACACCTCTTTTTTTTTGATCTGCTAATGCAGCATACATTTTTCCAATTTTGGGATTCAACAATAATTTTTGGTTATCTTTTTTAATATGTACTTCTTGTAATATTGCAATTTGAGCATTTTGATTTCTGATTTTAGAGAAGATTTGTTTCCTTTTCCTTGGTTCATTAAGTCCGTTAACGTTTACCGAAAAGATCTTTAGATCTTTAGTTGTTGTCATTTAGTGGGTTTTTTGGTTTCTCGCTGAGGCTGAACTCTTCTTATAGCACCTTGGTCCTGCTCTATTACTTGAGCTGAGGCCCCCAATAGTTCCTCTTGTTGGATTGCTAGTATCTCCCCTGGTTGCTGTTGTGCTGGTTGTTGTTGAGCCTCTTGTTGTTTATCTGAAAAGTCCATGTGGCTGATGCCACTATTTTCAAAGAAATACCTAGCTTGTTCTACATTTTCCAGCTTGTATCTTGTAGAACGCCATGTCAGAGAGAGACCTTGTGGGATTAACCAACGATAGGTTATATTTTCTTTGATCAAAATTCTGGTAAGAAACTGGTAATCTCTTCTGCTCTCTCTGACACTTCTTGGAACTTGTTTTAATATTTTTATTTCCACTCCTTGATGTTGAAGTTTGGAGTTTCTTGCCCAATGGAGTATGTCATCTCGCAAAGTTTTCCTGGTGAATTTGATATGAATCTCTCTTGGAAGATTGTGGCGACGGATGTAGCTATTCGAAGTCCTGTAAACTTCATCGATTTCTTTCACTAGCGCAGCAGGATCCTCCTGGAGTATTCCTCCAATCGTTTCCGCCATAGTCATTTTTAAATCTTCATCTTTTTCCTCTTTCATGTTCTGAAATCGTAGTCCATACGAAGCACGTTGCATCTCCAGCTGAATAATTGATTCATCATGTCTTCTGTGTCTTGCATCGGCTCTCCCTTCGAGATAATCAATTCTTTTTGCGTTTTTGTCAGATTTCTCTTCAACCTTTTTCACTCGATCATCACTTTCTTGTAGTGCTTGTTGGATCACCTTTATCTGGTCTTTCACCTCGCCCATATCAGCTTTCAGTTGGGCCATCTCCTTTTTAAATTCTGCCAAGTCTGCTTTTATAGCTTCCCTTTGTTGTGTTGCATCCTCTTTTATAGCCTCTCTTTGTTGGGTGGCATTCTCTAGAGATTTAAAGATAGAGTCCTGCATATTGTTTAAAGTTTCTTGTAATGTTGCAAAGTTGGGCTGCGTTGTTTTGTCTTTTTCTTTATCCTTGGAAGACATAGCTGAGGCCTGGTGCGTCGGGGAAGGACGTGGGGACACTTGTGGAGAAGAGATTGTTGCAGTAGGTTGTTTTTTGACTGTTTTAACAACGGTTGAAGAAGTTGACATTATCAATTTTGGATCCGCTGTTTAGAATTTGAATCAATTTAAATCAATCTAAATTTATATATAGTGAAAAGGAGAAAATTTCTATAAATTCCAAATCTATTCAATCTGTTTTATTAGCAGTTACGCTTAAATTATAACTATTCAATTATCAAGAAAATTCAAAATTCAAAATCCAATATATATTGTTATTAATTATTTTAAAAATTTAAAAATTTAAAGATATAATAACTCAGGAAACAAATATAAAACTTTTAGGAATAGAAAACCAATAAAAGTTAAAAATAAATGGTCTAATAAAAAGACAAAATAAATGACAGCAAAGAGAAAGTAATAACTATTTTAAAAAGGGAGACTTTGAAAAAGTACAGAGAAAAGAAAGGAAGAGAAAAAAGACTTAATAAGGCAGCAAGAAGAGGGAGAAAAAGGGAGAGAGAAAAAAGAAATGGGGAGTATTTCAATTCAAATAATTAGAATAGAGCAGGAAACCAAGGTTTGCTAACAATGCATAGTCTTCAATTCAAACTTCTTTTAAAAATAGGAATAAAAAGAAGGAAAATCAGAAGGAGAACAAAAAAAGAGTTAATTAATCAAAAAGAAAACACAATATGTATAGTTATGTTCTTCTTATAAATCAGGAAATTATATTAGATGAATAAAGAGTGTGAATCCCAATGTCAGAAAATACAATTGTACTTAATCCCAATTGCAGGTCTCACGAAAAGAAAAAAAAGTCAAATTAATAATTTTCTTGTAGTTAAAATGGAGTCTATGTTCTTTTCCAAATTCTAGACAAAGGCAAAAAAAATAGATCCCAAGATGGAGTCAGGTTAGAAGTCAGAAGTTCATATGATCAGGCAGATGTAAAAAGGTTCTCAGAAGAAAAAATAATCCCAAGGAAAAAAAGCAATCAGCAAGTAATCCAAAGTAGTTCAAAGGCAATCAGCAAGTAATCCAAGTAGGTTAATCCAAAGGTAAATATTCCAAAGGAAAGGTATCAGTTCCTTCTATTTCCCATTTATTTTCAAGTTGTTATATAATGTTATTATGTTGCAAAGACAACAGGATGAGAAAAAATAAGGCAACAAAGTAATATTCCTCCGCTGTTAAGATGTCAGCCCGGGACACAATGTTTTGACAGACTATAAAAAAGAAATTTTAGTCATCTTTACTAATTTCTTTTAATCATTGAAATCTTCTAAATAGTCATTTCCAGTTCAAGATCTTTTATTAAAGCATAGGGTAAAAAAATGTTTTATAGATTCCAAAATTCAAATACAAAATGGAAACAATGAAAATGAGAGAATTTAGTCTCGGCTGTTATTTGCGGATGAGACTCAGGAAAAAAAAAAACTTTCACTTTCGCCTCGTTAAAGAAAACTTTCCCTTGAGGCTTGCGAACGATCAAATCTTCAGATTTTGGTCTTGAAACAAAGAGGAAATTTTTTACCTTGAGTCCTTTATCGGATGTATTCTTTTTCAGTTAGTTAAATGTAGAACTTTCAATTTAAAGCTTTTTCTCAGCTTCCCGCTGGGTGAGGGGAGAAAGCGCTGGCCGGTCCTCTCAGGCGAAGAGGATCGGTTCTCCCGTCTTCGAAGCTGCGGGGCGAACCGCTGCCTCTGGAGTCTCAGCGATGGCTCCTCGGGCAGAGGGGAGCCCCCTGTTCTGGGATCGGGCCATCCGAGCCCGATCCGATCGCAAATGCGACCTTCGAAGGGGGTAGAAGGGATCGCTTGGCAGAGCCCTGCCAAGGATGTCCCGCCGCGATCACCGCCAAACCGGAAGCCTCAATCAGTGTTGCTTCCTAAGTGGACAGTTTGATTTCAGAGAAATTTGATTTACTTGGAGTTATATTGTGTTGTTTAAGTGTTCCCTTAATTTTTTTTGAGCAGTGTATATAGCATCATTGAATAAAAATTAGTGGAAAACAATAAAACATCCATGGCGAATTCAAGTTTTGAAGTTCAGATTAACGTATCCCCGATGACTTTCCAGAAAGAAGCCATTCCAGAGATCCCAAACCACCACGGAGGAGTGGTACCTCTGGAATCCAACCCCTCATTTCTCAGTAAATGGAGCACTATCAACTCTTTCGCCATTGGCTCTTCCTTTGATGGCAGGAAATGGTAAACAACGTTCTAGCATAGAGTCATTTCTGCACTGAATGCCCAATTTTGGATCTCAGTTCTAATTTATTGACAGATATGTTCAATATTATGGAACTTTAAAAAATACATCTAGATCATTTTTCTATATAACTAGGGTCTTGTTTTACATTATTATTATTATTATTATTATTATTATTATTATTATTATTATTATTATTATTATGTCAATACAACACAGCAAACGAGATCACTATGCTGGATTTCGTATTTCATCAGCAGTCGGGCGCTTCCCAAGCACCTAGGACTGCGTGATGTAGTGGCGAATTATGTTTGCCGATCCCAGTAAAGCGGCCTTTTGCAATTGACAGATGGAGATTTTGTCAATTCCGATGGTTTTCAAATGTCCGCTGAGATCCTTTGGCACTGCGCCCAGCGTGCCAAGTACCACTGGGACCACTTTCACTGGCTTATGCCAGAGTCGTTGCAGCTCGAGTTTTAGATCTTCGTATTTCACTAATTTCTCTAGCTGCTTCTCCTCAATTCTGCTGTCCCCTGGGATTGCGATGTTGATGATCCATACTTTCTTTTTCTCCACAATCACAATGTCTGGTGTGTTATGCTTCAGAATTCGGTCAGTCTGAAGTCTGAAGTCCCACAATAGTTTTGCTTGCTCATTTTTGACCACTTTTTCGGGCTTATGATCCCACCAGTTCTTTGCCACTGGTAAATGGTAGTTCCGGCACAAATTCCAGTGGATCATCTGTGCCACAGCATCATGTCTATGCTTGTAGTCAGTCTGTGCAATCTTTTTGCAGCAGCTGAGTATGTGATCGATTGTTTCATCTGTTTCTTTACAGAGTCTGCACTTTGGATCGTCTGTTGATTTTTCAATTCTGGCTTTGACAGCATTTGTTCTAATGGCCAGTTCTTGTGCCCCCAGTATCAGTCCTTCTGTCTCCTTTTTGAGTGTTCCACTTGTAAGCTGCCCCTCTCAGGAGACTATGATATATTGCACAACCTGGTGACATTGCTACTGGCTGTCTTTCTGTGATAATGCTAAGCTTATGTCCAGACTGTAGGTCTCTGCTCTCTTATTAAGACCTAGCTCTTATCCTTTAAATACCCTTTCTACCCAGGCCTTAAGTAATACAACCAGGTGGGTTCCTCCTGGTTTGGACCAGTTCACAGGAACTGATAGTGAGCAGTTGGTGATATCACAATGAAGGCATTGGACCAGAATATCTCCGGGACCGCCTTCTACCGCACGAATCCCAGCGACCAGTTAGGTCCCACAGAGTGGGCCTTCTCCAGGTCCCGTCGACTAAACAATGTCGTCTGGCAGGACCCAGGGGGCGAGCCTTCTCTGTGGCGGCACCGACCCTCTGGAACCAGCTCCCTCTGGAGATTAGGATTGCCCCCACCCTCCTTGCCTTTCGAAAACTTCTTAAAACCCACCTCTGCCATCAGGCATGGGGGAAATGAGCCATCTCCCCTGGCCTATATAGTTTATGCATGGTATGTTTGTGTGGATGTATTGTTTTAAATAGGGGTTTTTAGATATTTTAATTATTAGATTTGCCATTGTATATTGTTTTTATTATTGCTGTGAGCCGCCCCAAGTCTGCGGAGAGGGTTGGCATACAAATCTAATAAATGAAATGATGTCACAGAACCGGTTTGGTGGGTGTTGGTCCATGGATGCCGCCATCTTTTTCTTTGAACTTTTTTTTTTGGATTTTTTTATGAATGGTTTTATTTTTTTCTTCTGCGCATGTGCAGAAATCAGGTTTCCTACACTGTGCATGCACATAGCCACACGGTGCAGGAGGAAGCGAACCAGCAGCGAGGAAAGTTAGAATCCACCCCTGGATACATCATACTAGGTCAGAGGGCCTAGTATGCAGTAATGCAAAAATTAGAACTTCAGGTGACCAAGCTACATATGGTTGCTTTTACATACAATCAAAAATTGAATTGCCATAAATCCAATTGTGTTTGCCATTTTCAGCCATCAGCAAATAGCATGGGAGGAAAGCTCACCAGGCCATGTTCCTTATATTGTAAGAGTCTGCCCTGGATCAACATTTCTCCTCCCATGTTACTTAGGAGTGAATCATATTTATTTTAATGGGGCTCAGACAGGAGGCAGTTGTGTTTGGCTGTCTGGATTGGTCTTGAGGATTTAGGGCATGTCTGCACTGTAGTTTATCTTTCCTCAAGAAGGGTCCGTGGTTGGTTTTCAATGCAGAGGCCTGCTCATCTATTGCTTTTCAAAAGTGAAAATTCCTTGATGCTGGGAGTGGATTTACTGAACCCTCCTTTAGGCTGGCTTGTTTGCTATTATTTTAAACAAGATTTATCTGCTTAAGGGATAATTTACATTCATTTGTGAACGCCTGCTACATAGAAAACCTGATAGATATGTACACAAAAAGAACACCCATATTTTAAAGCTGGACATCAATGACACATTGATTAAATAAAATGTAAATATATGCAATTTTGGAATTGCCTGGCCATTTAGATTGTCAGGAAAGAAGAAAACGATTCTTTAAAAAGTAACAGAAATGAATCATGGATACAATTGAAGTTTAGGGGAGGGCAGACGTAAAATGCAAGCTTTCTCCCCCTCCAACAGGCAAGAGTGTTGTTAAGAATATGGGCCTCATTTTTTATCGCTCCATATAATTCAAACATGTCTGTGTTGTGTGTGTATATTGAATGGAGATATCTGTGAGAACATATTCAAAAAATAATAACAACCCTGAACTTCTGGTTTTCTGATTTTTTTGATGCAGGCAAAGCAGACCACAAGATGAGAACTACTTAAATGCTTAGCCAGTTTGTGGCATTCCTGATAAGATCATTCAACTCATTTTGCTACAGCAATTGTTGATTTTTTACACTAAACCACATTTTTTATTTTTAAATTCTCTGTATTGATTTCATTTTTTAAAAAAAATCAAAGTGGGATTAAGAAAACTAAAAAAAAAATTCACCTAAAATCCAATTGGCTGCAGAGGAAAATATCATTTTTTTAAAAGAGAGAGAACAAGACTTCATAAATTAAGAATTGCCACAATTGATCCTGCACCACTTGAACAAAAGTAGATTCTCTTAAATATAACAATTAGTGCTATAAATGGCCTCAAGCAATAACCCTTCACCTAGTTCAGTGATGGTGAGCCTTTTTTTCCTTGGGTGCCAAAAGCATTTGTGCACATGCTATTGTGTCCATGTGACTGCCCACATCCATTATTCAATGCCCTCCTGCCCCTCTGCGCATGCACGAGTGATCCCCCCTGTGCTGCCTCACCCCCTGTGCATGCACACACAATCCCCCCATTCACTCATTTCTCGATTTCAAGAGGGCCTGGTAGGCCCATTTTTGCCATCCCCAGGCTCCAGAGACATTCTTGGAGCCTGGGAAGGTGAAAATGGCTTCCCTGCCTACCGCCCAGTGTTGTGGTTGGCTCTGGCCCAGCTCCTGCCCCAAGGAATGTGGAGGTGGATGTGGGAGAAACATCCACATGCCACAGGTCTGCTTTACTCCCGATAGAATCTTCCGACGAAGGCTCCTCTGAGGAAGGAAGCATGAGTGACAGGGAAGGGAGGAGTTTGGCAGACAGCCCAGGAGGAGATCAATCATCCTTATCATCCCTGGATTCTGAACAAGAACTTATGACAGATCCACGCATGCGTAGAGTGATGCATAGGAGAGAACAACTGAAGGATTATTATTGGAGATAACTGAGGCCATCTGTGGTTGGGTGGGGCTGCTGTAATTAGTGCTACAGATAAAAAGAACAGCATGCTGGTTTAGCCTTGTGGAAATTTATCGGATTCATAGTTCATCAAGATCGTGGATGGTTGTTTCCCTGTTCAAGATTGTGTGTGGACTTTCTGGACTTTTGGAATTGGACTCAATTTTCCAGTTACTGGGTGAGAAATTGGATTGCATTTAACCTGTGCCTTGTGTGTATCAGAAAATCCCTTTGATATTTTAAAAGGGAGTTTTTTCTGCTTTTCTGTTGATAAAGACTTTTGGTTTTCCTTCTATCATGTGGTGTGTGCCTTTCTGGATTAATTACCCTGTAATTACGGGTGGTAGGGACACGCCGGCAGAACACCTGGAGGCCCTCCGGAAGCTGAAAACACCTTCCCAGAGCCTCTGCGCAAGCCGAAAATCAGCTGGCCAGGGCACACATGCACACTGCAGATTAATTAGGGCAACAGCTCATGTGCCGGTAGATATGGCTCCGAGTGCCACCTGTGGCACACGTGCCAAAGGTTCGCCATGACTGACCTAGTTCTTTGAGATAAATCATAATTATCCCGTGGGACATGTTTCTAAGGAAATAATTAGCTCATTTAAAACTCCAGAGTTAAATATATACCAAGGGTGAAATGCTACCGGTTTAGCCCAGTTCAGGCATACTGGTAGCAGTGGCCCCTGATGGTTCGGAGAACCAGTAGCAGCAGCAACAGCAACAGCACAAGGCTTGGTCCACCTGCCTGGACATTGCCATTTTCTTTTTTTTAACCCTCTGTGCATGCACAAAGCATTCTGCGCATTCGCAGAGGATGAAATAGTACACATAGCGGTGGCTTGCTTGCTTGCTTCCAAACCGGTAGGGAAGGTAAGTAGATTTCACCACTGATATACACTATATACTTTAAGAGAACAACATTTTGGAAACCAAAATTTACTTAGGGTGCCTAAGAACTTTAGCATAATATGCACAGAGTGCATTACCAATTCAAGTGTAATATTTATTAGGTGGCTATGGTGGAAAGTAGGATAAAACTGGATGTTGATTTGCATAAAATGTCCCTATATTTGTCTGTATGTGTACATGTGTAAGACAGAATAGTGGCTTTTTGCTACACTGGATTAGAATGCTGTTCATTTCTTCTTGAATTAGGGCAAAAGTCTAATCAACAAAAAATTTGCTACTGGTTCCTATCCTGCCTGATTTGCATTGAAATAATTCCCTCAACACTGTCAGACTTTTTACTAAATCTGCACTTCTATTTCTACTAGTCTTTCTCATCATTCCTATCATCCTTTTCCTCCCACTTAGGACTGTGTGACTGTAACTTGTTGCTTGTATCCTAATATTTTTATTAATATTGATTGTTTCTTCATTGCTTATTTGACCCCTATGACAATCATTAAGTGTTGTACCAAATGATTCTTGACAAATGTATCTTTTTCTTTTATGTACGCTAAGAGCATAAGCACCAAGACAAATTCCTTGGGTGTCCAATCACACTTGGGCAATAACATTCTATTCTATTCTATTCTATTGTAAATGTGAAGTTTATACAGCATAGAAGGGCCCAATATGATCAAGGAGTGAACTCAGTTGATATATTTGTGGGCTAGCTCTTTCATAGTTACACATCCTCCTATATTCTACTAGCTGGGCAGCTGAAATGTTTTTATTTGAACAAAGGAATAGGAACTTTCTGGAAGAGAAAGTTGCTATTCCTGTGCAAATTAAAAGTTAAGCGTTTCCATTGAAGCACATTCTTGAACCCTCCAAATCAATTCTGCCAAATCGTTTCGGTATTTTACAGTTTTGGCCTGTTGTGTCATTTTATGTTGCATTGTTTTCAATCCAGCAGGTTACATATTACAGTGTCTAACGTTTTAGGAAGACAACAGAAAAATGGTGGCAGATTATATTGTACTGACTGGGAACTAAAGAGGAAAAGATGTGCTCATCTCAGCCGGAACCAGCATCTCTCTGATCCCATCTACTGCAGGTCACCTGACCTCACCTTTTCTGTAATAGGGTTGGGGGTTTTTTTGCACTCGTATCAGAAGCACAGAAGCACTTCCAGGTTGGAAGGACTAGCCAGTGACATCACCATGGCCTGGGAACATCCAATTGGGGACTCTGGTAGGAGTCTGACGCGAAGGACGGGAGCTCAGCCTACCCCATGGCAGCTCTCCCCATGTCTCGAACATGGGTTTGCTAGCCTCCAACGAGGTATCCTAACCACTCAAGCCACTATGCTCCTATATATAATAGGTGCCAAATTTTAATAGATTTTATATAGCTTGCTACACTTATTGGATACTCTTGAGTTAAGAAGGAAAACACCATAGCTAAGTAATTCAGTTATATTAATTTGGTCATTGATCAGCAAAATGTAGCACAGAAGTTTAAGTTTAAACTTAAAGTTTAAACAAAGACAGAGTGTAGCAGATAGATACAATGATACACGAGTGGTTAACAAACAAAAATAATAGTATAAATATCGTAATAATATAGCATCTGCTCCTCTATTACTATATTATTGCATTTGTATAAAATAAAAGCTATGTATCCCCTAATAAATCAATAGTTAAGATACATCAAACAAGAAGTAATATTTAAAGCAAGAGTAATTAGATTTTTAATCAATTTTGTTACATTTTTAACCAATTGCTTTCATTGCAGCAATACAAAATTTAGCTACTGTATATGTAAATGTATGGTTTTAGATTCTAAAGGAGGTTCACATAAAATATATCTGGATTCCTGGGATGATTATTTATCTATTTAGACTGTGGCATATTTTACACGGATTTGAAATATATCTTAACATTTCAGCTAGATTAGTAGAACCAATAAAATATAAGTTTGAAAGGTTGATATAGCATGTATCATGCTAAGCATGTATCATGCTTAGAAACTGATAGCATGTATCATGCTTAGAAGGCCTAGACATAGAAATAATGGATGCTGTGCATTCTTCTAATATTATTTTTTTAATTAGATGCTGGAAAAATTAATTAGACACTTTAAAAGGAGAGGGAGGAGGCAAAACCATGGAGTTGCCCTAACAAAATGCAGGCTATTTGCATATGCCAAATAAAGAGCCTCAAGAATCAAATAAGATAATAATAATGAAGTGATAAATATTTGAATAATAATTGATTATGACTTGGAAAGAAATATGATTATAATATTATGATGATTATTAATTGAAGATTTAAAATAATGCTTTGGTTAATTTTTATATTGTTATAATATTGTTATAATAATAGAGTTTGGTTTTTCTTTCATTATTTTGCTTTTCTTTCCCTTCCTTTTCTGAATTACATTTTTTCTTTTTTATTGTTTGTAGTTGATAAAGTCTTTTTCTTGTAAGGGTTTTGGAGAATACATAAGAAGGAGGAGTAGACACTAGGAGTAGACACTAGTAACCTGAATTACTAAAGGAGAATGATATTAATTCAATAAAGTTTAAATAAATTAAGTTTGAATTCAATTAGAAATCTAGATGACAAAATTAGAGATCAAGGTTGGGGGGGTTGGATTGACACTGTTAGTAATTAATTGGGAATTAATAATTTTTTGGGAGATTAATTATAAATAATTTACTAACTCGATACTGTTTTTATTATAATATGAAAATATTTTAAAAAGTATTGAAGAAGTTTGTATGGAGAAAAATAAAATTAAAATTTAACCCCACACCCCAGCCCAAAAAATCAAATAATTTCTATGTTGATAATCTTCCAATAGCATGTGATCCTTCTCCCAGTTGAAATGCTGAGTGCTTCTCTTCTCCAGGTTATGTCTGGCACAACTCTTCTAAAAGCCACAGATACCTTGCAGCCAAACCACTGGACATATGAGCAAACAGTTCATCTGCAACAGAGCTTCACTTTGGTGGAAGTGTGGCCAATTAGTCACACGTTTGGTGTTCTAATTAGGCAGCGACTGGCCCTTTCAGAAAATGTGCTGTTGATTTAGGTACTTCCTCAAACAATGCTAAATTGTGTCATGTGAAATTCAATTAGACCTCCCCCCCTCCCTTAAATGTTTCCACATCTGTTATTCTTTAAACATAAAGTGATGAGGAGAAAAGGAGAAGTGAAAAGCCAGAGTCTCCATTGGTGAAATATGTTAGACCTCTGGGACCAGCCCTTTTACCAGCTTTTGACCCTGAACAGTGATACACAGGAAGGAACAAAGTTGGAGAGCTATCATGGTGAAACCTTTGAAAATAAATCATTATACCAAGAAACGGTACAACTGTATGTGAATGGAATCTCTACTGATGGTTATAAGACTGTTTGTTTGAAAATGATGGCATGAGAAAAAGAGTTTGAAAAACTAAGAGGCTTTGAAAATTTGGAGTGAATGAAATTAAGAATTTTTTTAAAAAAAATGGATTTTTTAAAAAAAATATTTTAAAGTGAACTGATAAAACATGGATTCGATACAATACATTTATCAATAAATGCTACTGGGCAGTTTTTAAACAACAACAACAACAACAACAACAACAACAACAACAACAGTAAAGCAACGAAGCAAGGTTCAGCTTTATTTTGATGCTAAAATATAACCTATTGTATTGAAATGATAAAACATGGATTTGATACAACACATTTATCAATAAATGATACTGGACAGTTTTTAAACAACAACAACAGTAAAGCAATGAAGCAAGGTGCAGCTTTATTTTGATGCTAAAATATAACCTATTGTATTGAAATGATAAAACGTGGATTTGATAAAACACATTAATCAATAAATGCTACTGGACAGTTTTTAAACAACAACAACAACAACAACAACAACAACAGTAAAGCAACGAAGCAAGGTGCAGCTTTATTTTGATGCTAAAATATAACCTATTGCAGTGGTCCCCAACGTTTTTTCCACCAGGGACCAGTTTCAGCAAGACAATTTTTCTATGGCCCGGTGGGGGCGGAAAGGGGTGTGGTTGGGGGCGGGATTAAGCATGGGGGTGCTGGTCCTCCCCGCCCCTCTTTCCCGCCATCGCCCTGTGGCCGGCAGAACCTGCCTCCCAAGCCCTCTTGCCCAGCGGGAGCTAAGCGCTGGAGACAGGGGGTCAGGCTGGCCCTCCTGCCTCCCCCCAGCCAAAAATGCAAAAGCGCCCCGTGGCAGAAGCCAAAAGAGGCTTGAGCCTCTCGGTCCTTCCCGCCCCTCTGTCCCGTCCATTGTCCTGTGGCCGGCAGAACCTGCCTCCCGAGGTCTCTTGCCCGGCGGGAGGCAAAGCGCTGGAGGGAGGGGGTGGCGGCATGAGGGCCGGCAGCTGCTGACTCCACGGACCGGTGCAACATGCCCCGCGGCCCGGTACTGGTCCGCGGCCCGGTGGTTGGGGACCCCTGACCTATTGTATTGAAACGATAAAACGTGGATTTGATACAACACATTTATCAATAAATGCTACTGGACAGTTTTTAAACAACAACAACAGTAAAGCAACGAAGCAAGGTGCAGCTTTATTTTGATGCTAAAACAACCTATTGTATTATAAGAAAAATATCTTAACGAAATTGTATACATTTGTCCCAGACACTTTTGCCATTCAGCTTAACAAACAAATGTATCAGCCCGTTGTATTTTCTTAAAATACACAAGGATGCTTTAATAATAATGCTTTTAAAATAACTTTTGAGGATTATCCACAATATTTAGGAAACCTTTTATATTGCACGTAATTTCCAGTCTTCTTCCCAGGTCCCAGACAATGCACACAGAAGGCGACTTAAATGTTCCCAGACACAAGTCTGAGTGATGTCAAGACACATATCACTTAAAGCAAAACAGTTGCTCTTACATTTGTGACTCTAGTGAAACCTACTGCTGTCTAAAGGTGACGTTGTACATGCATTCAATCCTTGTTACTGTTATCACCTTTTCACGAACCAACATTTCAGACCTTATCTCCTAGGCTGGCGGTCTATGCTTCAGGTTTGTCAGAGACCGGCATTGACTGTGTGTTTGTGTGAGAGAGGGGGGTTTGATGATGTATCTTGATAAGATTTGTAGAAGGTGAGAGATGGAGTTGTCAGCACCATTTTATGGCACCTCTGTACATGTCAGAAAATGAAAATATTTTCAGACGTGATAGCATTATTTTGACTGGCGACAGGGACTTTTAGAACAATAAATCTGTAAGGGCAGCTCGATTTAAACTCAAGTAAAAGGTTTGTCAGGGTGCAGAGTGTGTAGGAGGTATATAGATTTTGACTTTGAGTGCATCACTTGGGAAAGACCTGAGACTTGTCAAGGGAAATATTTAAATACAACAGTTGCATTTCTAGTAAAGTTGTGCTCCTAAGCACCTAAGCAACTCAAGCATTTAAAGATTGTAAATAGTATTTGTCAGAAGCCCTGAAGATGGTATTAGAAGATAATTAAATACTCAGAACAACTGAAAAAAGAAATATGCAACTTCATTCAGTTCAGAGAGAACGCTTAATATATTCAAATATATATTCACAATTCAAAGTGTTGGTCATGACCTTTAAAGCCCTACATGGCATTGGACCAGAGTACCTCCGGAACCGCCTGCTACCGCATGAATCCCAGCGGCCGATAAGGTCCCACAGAGTTGGCCTTCTCCGGGTCCCTTCGACTAAACAATGCCGTCTGGCGGGCCCCAGGGGAAGAGCCTTCTCTGTGGCGGCCCCGACCCTCTGGAATCAACTCCCCTCGGAGATTAGAACTGCTCCTACCCTCCTTGTCTTCCATAAACTACTTAAGACCCACTTATACCGCCAGGCATGGAGGATTTGAGACACCTTTCCCTCAGGCTTATTATAATTTATGTTTGGTATGTATGTGCTGTTTGGTTTTTAATTATGGTAGGGATTTTAGTTTTTTCTTAATATTAGATTTGTGCCTGTATAATATTGTTTTTTATCGTTTGTTGTGAGCTGCCCCGAGTCTTCGGAGAGGGGCGGCATACAAATCTAATAAATAATAATAATAATAATAATAATAATAATAATAATAATAATAATAATAATAATTATTATTATATTATAGAGTGCATGATTAGGACATCAGTTTTTCTAGAGATAAGGTGGCATAGCAAAATATAATTAAGTAAAGTGGCATATTTAAAGGGCAACCATATCTGAGTTTATGTTGGAACAAATGGGGAAGACATTACAATTTTAACAGCTCTGTAAATAAGCAGCCTACAAATATTGTCCAAGCTCTGATCCAGTAGTAGCAACAAGTATTTTGGCCTTCTGATGCCAGATGTAGAAAAGGGCTTTTTCTTTTTCTGCTAATCCACTAGGTTTCTACATT
Organism: Erythrolamprus reginae; assembly: GCF_031021105.1. NCBI lineage: Eukaryota > Metazoa > Chordata > Lepidosauria > Squamata > Dipsadidae > Erythrolamprus > Erythrolamprus reginae. The sequence goes on from NC_091950.1 coordinate 284,337,172, forward strand.
GGATAAAAAGTCTCTAACATTTTGCAGCTGCTGCCATGCAATTCTTTATCTATATGGCTACCAGAACAGTTAATCAATTCAAGCCCTATGAGAACAGATTACATTGCTAATTTAATGTTTTTAATAGATTGAATTCTTACTACTACTACTACATTATTGTTAGTATTGTATTATATTCTTTATTTATAAAAATATGCTATGTTCATTGAATATTCAAAAGAGTTTATAGTGTAAAACAAACAGGAAACTGAATAAAAAGATTTTACTGAATCAGTTTTTAAAAGTAATAGATTTATAATCTAATTTTCTATAGAAATCTAATGAATGAATAAATTTTGGTAACAGTGATATGACTGTTGTGCTATTATTCTTACAGCATTATAAATCTGTAGTCATATTGCAAGTAAGAGTTGTATATTTGCTCCCTCAAAATTCAGAATAACTTTTTCATGGGAAAATAGTTTATATTGGCGATCCAATGAAACTTGCTTTTCTTATACCTGAAACTGGTGGAATAGTAGAGCTTCACAAAGTTACTTGTTTATAACAGTCCAGGAAATGAAAACAACATTAATCACACCATATTTCACATGTGATCAAGACAATACTCCCTTTCTTCAAACTTAGGTATTGCATTTGGTTCAGGAATGTACATAATTTAGGCTAGGCTGGGGGTGGGGGGGAAGAAAAAAGAAAAAAAGAAAGAATGAAAGTATAATAACATGATTGGTTACTGAAGCTTGCAGCCGTCTGCAACTCTGCTGAGAATGTAATCAGGCAGAACCGCAATCTTGTACTACCATGGTGTAATGATCGGCTATAATACCATGCACACAGCCGAGCTCATTTGAGGGTTATTACCTCCCACTAGTGTCGATTGAATGACCTGCTTAGCTATAGAAAGTACCCTGTTCTTAAACTTTTCACTCAGAATCAAAAACCTATCAATCTGCATTTTCAACAAACATATCTGCAAGTTTCTAATACAGGCTACTTAAGGACTTAAGCGTGGGAGGAACTGCATTTTTCTGAACTAGCCTTTAATGGGAAAAAAGGCAGCCTGGAAAGATCCTGGTTTTCATCTCGTGCGCAATAAAAATGTCCCTATTCAAAACTGAAATATTTGTGATTTCCCCTGCTTATTTTTAATGACCGAGGTGGGTTATATTACATGTAGCCTTTTCATTTGATTATTCCTTCGCTTAATGGACAGTTCAAACGGCTAGGAAACATTGGCTTTAATTCTGCCATACAATAAATATGCTTGCTTGCAGGTTGAAAATCAATACATGGAGATGACACAATTTTCGGTTTATCATCATCTCCTTCTCTTTTTGTGTTGTGAGGGTCTCTGGGTGTGTGAGCGTATACACATGCCGTACAAACTTGTTTGTATGACATGCTTTGCAGAATACTTTTCAAGGAATTAAATATTGTGTTAAGTGAATAATTAAAAGTAGCCAAATTTCATATGGCAATATAGACACCTTTCAAGATTTAGTTTTCTTACTAGATAGATAGATCCTGCATCTCCTTTTCTCTTATATTCTCTGTCTGTCTGCCTGCCTCCCTCTCCCCTTACCTCCCTCCTTCTCCCCAGAATACACACAGAATCTAAGACAATCCTTACATTCTATATAGGGGTGTCACAGGTATTCAGAACTCTATATTTAACCTATTGCTAACCCCAAAACAATGGTACCTCTACCTAAGAATGCCTCTACTTATGAACTTTTCTAGATAAGAACCGGGTGTTCAAGATTTTTTTGCCTCTTCTCAAGAACCATTTTCCACTTACAAACCCGAGCCTCTGAAACTGCAACCGGAAAAGGCAGGGAGAAGCTTCCGTGGGGCCTCTCTAGGAATCTCCTGGGAGGAAACAAGGCTGGAAAAGATGGGGAGAAGCCTCCATGGGACCTCTCTAGGAATCTCTTGGGAGGAAACAGGGCCTCCACCCTCCCCGTAGTTTCCCCAATCGCACTCATTATTTGCTTTTACATTGATTCCTATGGGAAAAATGGCTTCTTCTTACAACTTTTCTACTTAAGAACCTGTTCAAAGAATAAATTAAATGTCAGTGTTCTAAATAAGTTCGTAAATATAGATACCACTGTATTCTATGTAGACAACAACTAGTAAGCTCTCTTGTGTTTGAGGGTTGCAATGCTCTTTGTCAGAACTCTTCAGATACACAGAGAGTCTCCCTCGGTAAGACTTGTTTTTCCATCTCAGAAAGGTTGACAAAATGTATTGCTAATGCTCAGCAGGACACGCCAGCTAAATGCAGGGATGTGGAGAGACAACAGTGCCAAAGAGGTGAATCCTCTCATGCAGAGGCCTCATTAAAAAGCACAGTTGATGCTGATAACAGACTTAGATATATAGTTACTATATATGTAGACCAACTGACAGCTTCCCCAATGTCTTGCTAAGTAAGAAGTAAAACAGTCTGGGAACGTGCTGTTAACTTCACTGGGCTCCAACAAGAGTTTTTATCCTAATTAAGTTTGGCTTTGGGGAAAGTTTTTTTCACCCGCTGGCTCTGAAGTTTGTTTTGTACCACAGACTCTAATTTGGCTTCCTGCCGCGTAAGGATTAGGAGTTTTTCCACTGGATTTACTTTGACATGCAGATTAAATATTTTTTGATAATAGATTTCTACCAGGATTTCAGCACTAACTGGATTGCAGACTATTACAAGGATTAGATGAGCAATAGAGCCAAAAAAGTCAAAAATAGGATGTTAGTCACATCAGGGCTTAAATAGCTTGCACTAATATATGTGTACTATTAAATAGAAATGTATTACTATGTGTATTTTGTTAAGAATTAAGGTATATGTATGGATGTATTGTGGAGAAAAACAATAAAAACTTTACTAAAAAAATATAAAAAATTAATTGTCGTATCCTGATAAACCAAAGGAATAAGGTGGAGTTAAGTGGAATATATAACATATTTTTTTCCTTCAGATTTTTTTTCAGTTTGATATAAAAACATAAAGAAGTAGAGGTCCTGTTTGGAAATCCTGACTAAATTGTTGAGATTGAAAAATTTGAGATTGAGATTGTGCCAGTAAATAATAAAAATATGTCCTTGTTTTAACATTTGTAACAGTTAACATGTATTGTAATTTAATAGAAATGTATTCCCCCCTCCAAAAAAATTGACAAGTCCAAAATCTTAAATTATCCTGAATTCATTGGCTGCAATGTTCGTTTATTCTAGAAATTATTATTAATGCTATTTGATCATTATGCTAAGATCCAGGAGTACAAATAATTTCTCAAATGCAAGTTCTTCAAAAAGCAGGAACAATATTTCAACAAAAGAATCATCATTCAGCCCAAACATGTTCATCACGAATGATATCATCCCACCACTGACCATGATCCCTGATTTTGGAAAGGGGAAAAAATGCTTCAAGCATGCATTTACAATGTTATCTTAAGTCATTTAACGGGAAGAACATTATTTCAAACTTGGGAGGATTTACTTTAGCAGTGTTGTTTCAGATTTGAAAAAGAAAAATTGGGTAGGGGACAGGGGGAAATGATTTTTAGTTGGGTTAGAAATGAAGAAGCAGGCACCTTTTAACACTGCCCTATTTATTTATGGAGTTGATTAAATCAGCTAATATTTCATCCAGGAGAAGGAAAGCTACAGGAGGTAATTTCTCTTATGGAGCCATACATCTCACTAGTACGTCCTCAGACAGTTGGCTTGGGACTGAACCTTTCCTTATGGTAAAGTTGATATCCGCTGTTACAAAAGGGTGAAATGTCATTCCCAGTTTTAAAAGCTGACTCAATTCTGTCGTGATACTGCTTGTTACAGCATTAACACCCGCAGCACCCATTTTGTAGCTTCTGATCCTGCTACTGAAATGTACTGACAAAGCACGAATGATGATGATGCATCCTTTTTTTTTTTTTGGGACAGTAAATGAGATGAATGAAATGTTCTTATACAACAATTTGCAAAAATGCAAGAAAACCACACACAATGGGGTAGACATTTTAAGGCCATATATGAACATTACCATCACATCTTCTGGAGCTGTCACTCTCATTGAATTGTTAAAGAGAAGAATCTGTTCTCCTGCACAAAATAATTGTACATCCCTATGTTATAGACATTTTAGACTGCATTTTCTACCTGCTCACTAAGGTTGCTATGGATATACAAAACAATAGCATGGAAAGTAAGGTGAAGATGAAAAGGATGCTTTCTGTAGCCAAGTCCTTCCTGGCTATTGTCTGAGATAATTCTAAATTTATAATGGGTAAGTCAGTTACTCTGCTTGGTCCAATTGATTTATACGGTCACCTCTGCTTAACCCTAATTTACCTTAAGGTCTTAAGTTACCTTAAATCATGCATTGCTGAAATCACATGTCCCACAAAATTTGGGGCATCTCTCTATACCTACGCTGGCTTGGAACTCACAGCTCATCAGACTTTTGCCACAGGTATCTGTTCTGTCGGGCTCTCTGGTAGAATCCTCCCGAAAATTCACAAACTTCAGACACACACATGTTTGAAAATTCAAAACAATGTTCTTTATACCGAAAATTCAAATAAACTAAGCATTCTTTTTGTATAGCAAAGAGCGCTCATCTCCAAACAAACTGGTAATTTGTACAAGTCCCTTATCAGTTCTGAGCTACTTAGCTTGCAACTATGAGGCAATTCACAGTCCTTCTTCTTCCACAAAGTGAAACACACTTTGCTCTGGTTTAGTTTCAAAGCGGGGAAAAATCAGCACACAAAGGTCGAAGTCAGCAAGGCAGGCACGAAACACAACGATCAGATAATCCTCCACAATGGCCAAACCCACAGGCTGCTCTTTATAGCAGCCTCACTAATTACCACAGCCCCACCCAACCACAAGTGGCCTCATTTTCTTTGATAATAATCTCTCAGTTGTTGCTGCCTATGCATCGCTCTCCGCATGCATGGCTGTATCATTAACTCTTGTTCTGAATCCAAGGAGGAGCTAGATAATTGATCTCCTTCTGAGCTGTCTGCCCCACTCTCCTCCTCCCTGTCACTCATGTCTTCTTGGTCAGAGGAGCCTTCATCAGCAGATTCCACTGGGAGCAAAACAGGCCTGCGGCATGTGGATGTCTCCCCCACATCCACAGTCTTTGGGGCAGGAGCTGGGCCAGAGCTAACCACAACAGTATCTAGAAAGTTCTTGCCAAGAAGTGTCTGAATTGCTGCAGAGAGATTTCATTGATTAATAGATTCTGTCTCTGCGACACCCATGCCATGGGATATTATCCTTTCAACAAAAAGGAACTGTGCATATAACTAATCATTCCTTTCCCTGCTCTAAGGATGAAAGAATGTGTCCCTCTGCAAACTCCTGGCCCGCGGGCCGGATGCATCACGCGCTGGCCACATCCATGCCTGATTTAGCGAAGGGGGGAAAAAGTAATGCCAATTCAGTGAAGCAGTGGAAGTGATGTGCCTGTGCCTGGAGACTGTGAGGGTCTGGATGGGTGTCAACAGGCTCAAGCTCAACAAGACGGAGTGGCTATGGGTCTTGTCTCCCAAGGACAGTTCCATCTGTCCATCCATTATTCTGAGATGGGAAACCTTGATCTCCTCAGAGGGGGCCCCCAATCAGGGAGTCCTCCTAGACCCGGAGCTGAGACTAGAGCAACATCTCTCCGGTGTGGCTAGGGCGGCTTAACTGTGGCTAAGTTTGCCTAGTGCACCAGTTGCAGCCCTATTTGATTAGGGAGTCTCTTCTCACAATCATTCATGCCCTCATCACCTCAAGGCTTGATTACTGCAATGTGCTCTACACGGGGCTACCCTTAAGGAACATTCAGAAATTTCAGTTAGTCCAGAATGCAGCCATGCGAACTGCAGACATGCCCATATAACTCCAACACTCCGTGAGCTGCACTGGCTTCCGATCAGTCTCTGAATGCAATTTAAGGTGTTGATTATCACTTATAAAGCCCTACATGGCTTTAGGACCAGATTATTTATGGGTCTGTCTTCTGCCTCATGCATCCCAGTGATCAATTAGATCCCACAGAGTTGGCTTCCTCCTGGTCCCATCAGCCAAATAATGCCGGCTGGCGGGGCCCTGGGGAGAAGGGCCTTCTATGTGGTGGTTCCAATCCTCTGGGACCAACTCCCCCCAGATATTTGCACCTCCCCCCACCCTCCTGGCCTTCTGAAAAGCCTTAAAAACATGGCTTTGCCATCAGGCTTTGGGGCTGTTGATTCTGTCAGGAGATGGACAGTTCATACATTTAAATAAATAAATAAATAAATAAATAAATAAATAAATAAATAAATAAATAATGAATGAATGAATGAATGAAGGAATGAAGGAATGAATGAATGAATGAATGAATGAACGAAGAATGAATGAATGAATGAATGAATGAATGAATGAATGAATGAATGTCACGGGACACCACAGTGATGACATGAGTTTGACACCCCTATTCTAGGTGATTTAATAGGAGCCATCAGTGCCTAGCCCCACAGGTACTTGATAAAAACCTTAATTACATCCCCAAGTTATTCTGTTGTTCTGTTGTTGTTATTCTGCAAAGCATGTCATTTGCAACAGTTAAAAACAACAACAACAGATGGTATAGGGTTCACATCACTTGCACTATGACTTTGGCCATGCCTTTGTTCCCCTTTGCTCTCTGCATATGCCCTTGACTAATCCTTGCATATGTCCTTCACTTTGGAGTCTTTGTGGACGATCACTTAAGCATATGCCAGCGGTATGTGTGAGCAGTCAAAAAAGCGAATACAATCCTTGGTTGTCTAAACAGAGGCATGAAATCAAAATCACGTGAAGTATTGGTACCACTTTATAAATCCTTTGTAAGATCACACCTGAAACACTCTCTACACTTTTGATCACCACATTACAAAAGATGTTGAGATTTTGGGGAAAATTGCAAAGAAGAGCAACTAAGAATTATGAGGAGCACCCCTATATGTAGGGGATGTGGCAGTTGAAACTACCATGGATAGAATACTTAGCTGTGTTCTCAACTAGGTGTTAAGGGGGATGGCCAGAGGCCTGGACAAACTGTTGGGCTCAAAAGGGATGTGGGCTGTGGGGTAGTAGGATCATCATCATGGCATTGGACCAGATTACCTCCGGAACCGCCTGCTACCGCACGAATCCCAGCGACAGATAAGGTCCCACAGAGTTGGCCTTCTCCAGGTCCCATCGACTAAACAATGTCATTTGGTGGGCCCCAGGCCCTCTGGAACCAACTCCGCCCGGAGATTAGAACTGCCCCCACCCTCCCTGTCTTTCATAAACTACTCAAGACTCACTTATACCACCAGGCATGGGGGAGTTGAGATATTCCTTCCCCCTAGGCCATTACAAGTTATGCATGGTATGTTTGTGTGTATGTTTGGTTTTATAATAAAGGTTTTTAGTTGTTTATGATTGGATTGTTACATGCTGTTTTTATCATTGTTGTTAGCCGCCCCGAGTCTACAGAGAGGGGCGGCATACAAATTCAATTAATAATAATAATAATAATAATAATAATAATAATAATAATAATAATAATAATAATTATTATTATTATTATTATTATTATTATTATTATTATTATTATTATTCCACCAATCTTCACCTTAAAGTACTGGATTTCCTACACGAGGGGCATCCAGGAATTGTTTGGATGAAGGTACTTGTGGTGGCCAGGACTTTATAAAGACATTGAGAATCAAGTTGCTAGGCCTGCCAAGAAACCTGACCGGAGATGCCACAAGCACCAGGGCACCACTTGGACACCACACACACACACCATGGTCTCACGTGCACATTGATTTTGTGGGCCCTTTCCAGGGGCAGGTGTTTCTGAAAGTAGTGGACAGTTATTCCAAGTGGTTGGAAGTGGCACCAGTCTCATCAATGACAACAACCAGAATCATCCAAAAGTTGCACTGGCTCTTCGCCATGCATTGTCTGCAACAGGGCACATTTCATGGCAGAAGAGTTTCAATCTTTCCTCAACGCCAACATGATTTGGCATATAACATCCGCTTTATTCCATCTTGTGACCAATGGTCAATCTGAACAAATGGTCAGGATCACAAAGGAGGCACTCAAGCATATGACGATTGGAGACTGGAATCACCACCTGGTGAACTTCTTCCTGTGTCAACACGCAACTCCCTGTACAGCAATAGGTCACAGCCCAGTGGAGCTGAGGTGAGGCCACTGGTTCACCCGACTTCACCCAGACAGAGTAGCGATGGAGATGGCTCAGTCAAACCCATCCCCCCAGGGCCAGGAACTATGGGGATAGAAACATAGAAACATAGAAGACTGACGGCAGAAAAAGACATGGTCCATCTAGTCTGCCCTTATACTACTTTCTGTATTTTATCTTAGGATGGATATATGTTTATCCCAGGCATGTTTAAATTCAGTTACTGTGGATTTACAAACCACATCTGCTGGAAGTTTGTTCCAAGGATCTACTACTCTTTCAGTAAAATAATATTTTCTCACATTGCTTTTGATCTTTCCCCCAACTAACTTCAGATTGTGTCCCCTTGTTCTTGTGTTCACTTTCCTATTAAAAACACTTCCCTCCTGAACCTTATTTAACCCTTTGACATATTTAAATGTTTCAATCATGTCCCCCCTTTTCCTTCTGTCCTCCAGACTATACAGATTGTCTTTCCTGATACGTTTTATGCTTAAGACCTTCCACCATTCTTGTAGCCCGTCTTTGGACCCGTTCAATTTTGTCAATATCTTTTTGTAGGTGAGGTCTCCAGAACTGAACACAGTATTCCAAATGTGGTCTCACCAGCGCTCTATATGGATGGAGTGGATGGTAGCGAAGGTAACTAAGGTAGACCTTGCGTAACAAGGGCCCCTTGTTATGCAATGTTATTCTGGGGAATGATCATACAGTCAGACACCACACTGTTCAGTTATGGTGTCAGCAGGGCAAGCCAGTCCTGGGTGAGGATCCCGAGGTGTTATCAGACCCACTAGGGAACTGTTTTCCTCCAAATTTGCCTACACCACCCATAGCCACCTTTGGAGAAACAGAGGTACCAGGGGCAATAGAGCCACCGCCACTCATGAGCGACCAAAACAACCATCAAGACTGTACAATTGGAGATGGATAACACTCCACTTAAACAGAACTCCCCAGTAATATTGCAGGGGTCCATCTGCAATATGTCCACCTGTTGGTTATGACCTATAAAGCCCTTCATGGCATTGGACCAGGATATCTGCGAGACCGCCTTCTGCCGCACAAATCCCAGCGACCAGTTAGGTCCCACAGAGTTGGCCTTCTCCGGGTCCTGTCGACTAAACCAGAGGTCCCCAACCTTTTTTGCACCAGGGACCGGCTTTAAGCTAGACCAGTTTTCCATGGCCCGGTGGGGGGGGGAGCTAGCTGTCAGCAGCGCCGTAAAAGGGGCGATCAAGAGAGGAATGGGTGAATGAATGGACGGAGGGTGGGAAGGAAGGAAGGAAAGAGGGAAGGGACAGGAACAGAAGAAGGGTGCAAAGGAAGCAAGGAAAGGTGTGAAAGGGGAGAGTAAGAGAGGAAGGAGTGAAAGAAGGGAATGAGGGAGGAAAGAAGGGAGGAAGGAAAAGGAAAGCAAGAAATGGAGGGAGGAAAGGAAGGAAGGAAAGAAAGAAAGAAGGGGGAAGGGACAGGAACAGAGGAAGGAAGCAAGGAAACTTATGAAAGGGGAGAGTAAGGGAAGAAGGTAGGAAGGAGAAAGAAAAGAAGAAATAGAGGAAGGGAAGGTAAAAGAGAGAAAGAAAAAGAGCAAGAAAGAAAGCAAGAAAGAGAAAGAAAGAAAGGCAACTTCAAAGAAAGGCTCACTGAGCATCTCTCACTCTCTCTCTCTTTCTATCCCTCTTTCTTTCTTTCTCTTCCTTTCTCTCTCTCCTCTTCCTTTATCTCCTCTCTCTCTCCCTCTCTCTTTCTCTCCCCCCTCTCTCCCCTTTCCCTCTCTCTTTCTCTCTCTCCCTCTCTTGCTATCTCTCCCCCCTTTCCCTCTCTCTTTCTCTCTCTCCCTCTCTTGCTATCTCCCCCCCTCTCCCTCTCTCTTTCTCCCTCTCCCTCTCTTTCTCTCTCTCTCCCCCTCTTTCTCTCTCTTCTTCTCACTTTCTCTCTCTTGTTTTCTTTCTGTCTCTTTTGCTTTCTCTCTCTCTCACTCTTTCTTGTTTTCTTTCTCACGCTCTTTCTCTCTCTTGTTCTCTCTCTTGCTATCTCTTTCTCCCCCCTTTCTCTCACTCTCTCTTTCTCACTTTCTCTCTATCTTGCTGTCTGTTGCTATCACTCACTCTCGTTCTCCGTTCTTCTCAGCGGTGACCCGCGCACGCCCTGCCCGCCTCACCTTTGCGAGAGCACTTTCGCCCCGGGCTCTCAGCAAGGGGGTTTGCAGGAGAGGTGGGGCCGGCGAAGGTGATATTCAATGTCGGGGGCGCACAGGCGGTTGCACGCGCTCCCTATCTCCCTGCTAGCCCAGTCGGAATATTCAAAATAAGAAAAGCCTTCGCCGGCAAAGGTTTTTCTTATTTTGAATACTCCGAGTGGGCTAGCAGGGAGATAGGGAGCGCGTGCAACCGCCCGTGCGCCCCCGACATTGAAGACCTCCGCTGAGAAAAGCCTTTGCCGGCATTTCCTCTCGGCGTCAAGGAGGCGCAGCGGCGGGCGGAGAGAGGGAAGGGGGGGGCAGCGGCGTCCCTCCTGGCCTTGGCGGGCCGCCCGACCCTCCCCACCTCCTGCAAACGCGGCGGGCGGCGGGGGGAGAGCGAGGAGCCGGTTCCGGCGGGCGCGGGGCTTGGCTGGCTGGCGGGGGGAGCGCCGCTGGTGGTGCGGAAAGGCCGAGGGGGCCCTGGCGCCGCGGACCGGCTGAAAACCCCCAACGGCCCGGTGCCGGTCCGCGGACCGGCGGTTGGGGACCTCTGGACTAAACAATGTCATCTGGCGGGACCCAGGGGAAGAGCCTTCTCTGTGGTGGCTCCGATCCTCTGGAACCAACTCCCTCCAGAGATTAGGATTGCCCCCATCCTCCTTGCCTTTCGTAAACTCCTTAAAACCCACCTCTGCTGTCAGGCATGGGGGAATTGAAACATCTCCCCCTTGCCCATGTAGTTTTTGTGTATGATTCGATTGTGTGTTTGTTTTTTATATATTGGGGTTTCTTTTTTGGACTTTTTAATCTAAAACTGTAATTTAGATTTCTAAATATTAGATTTGTTACTATGTACTGTTTTTTACCATTGTTGTGAGCCGCCCCGAGTCTGCGGAGAGGGGCAGCATATAAATCCAATAAATCTAATCTAATCTAATCTAATCTAATGGGTCCCCAGCCTATCTCAAAGACTATGAATATCAGCAGACTGAGGGTAAGAACTATCCTAGCAAGGAGGAGTGTTATGTATTGAATATATATAGTTGTATTAAACTGTTTAAACCCTGCTAAAGTGAAACTAACCTTTAGATGATCTAAACTATTAACTGCAACTACTTTAAAGGGAAACTTAGAACATTTATATTTTGGCAGACTTTTCCAAGTATTGTGATTGATTAAGGACCTGTGGGCCCAGAGTATAAATTGCAAGGAATTGCCTGCAGTTTCTCAGTTCCTGTGAGTCAATAAATGCTGTTGCATCTATTCTGGTCTGCTTCTTGCCTACTGAAGTCCACTACACAATAAGAACAATTAATCAGTGAACACCTTGCCTTCAGCAGTTGTAGGTGCTTCATCACTGAAGTTTTTAAGAAGAGACTGGCAGCCATCTGTCTGAAATGATATAAGATCTCCTGCTTGAGCAGGGGGTTGGACTTGAAGACCTCCAAGGCCCCTTCCAACTCTATTCTGATTTATAATCAGGAGTTTGTGACAGAGTGAGGACAAGAATATTCATTTTTATTACTTTGATGAAGGAAATCAAACTGTTATTTAACATTTTGATTCAGTGGTCCACGACAAACTACTCCTAAAACTCAAATCCTATGGCATCTCAGGATCCCTCCAAAGCTGGATTACAGCTTTCTTGTCAAACAGACAACAAGTGGTCAAAATAGGAAGCACCCTATCCACCCCCATCCCAGTTAAAAGCGGTGTTCCCCAAGGTAGTGTACTGGGACCAACGCTCTTCATTCTCTACATCAATGACCTTTGCGATTATATCACAAGCAACTGTGTCCTCTTCGCTGACGATGTAAAACTCTTCAACACCACCGATAACACAACTACTCTCCAAAAAGACCCAAACTCTGTTTCTGAGTGGTCTAACACATGGCAACTCCAAATCTCAACTAGCAAATGCTCTGTCCTACACATTGGGAAGAAGAATCTGAACTTCAAATACGGAATGAATAATCAAATTATCACAGATAATCCCCACTCGGTTAAAGACCTCGGTATACTAATAACAAAAGATTTAAGTGCCAAAGCCCACTGCAACAACATAGCCAAGAAGGCTTCAAGAGTTGTAAACCTAATCCTACGTAGCTTCTGCTCTGGCAATCTCACACTACTTACCAGAGCTTACAAAACTTTTGCCAGACCCATCCTCGAATACAGCTCATCTGTTTGGAACCCATATCGCATCTCAGACATTAACACCCTTGAAAATGTCCAAAGATACTTCACCAGAAGAGCCCTTCACTCCTCCACTCAAAACAGAATACCCTATGAAACTAGACTTACAATCCTGGGTCTAGAAAGCCTAGAACTAAGACGCCTTAAGCATGATCTAAGTATTGCCCACAAGATCATATGCTGCAACGTCCTGCCTGTCGGAGACTACTTCAGCTTCAACCACAACAACACAAGAGCACACAACAGATTTAAACTTAATATTAACCGCTCCAAACTTGACTGTAAAAAATATGACTTCAGTAACTGAGTTGTTGAAGTGTGGAACTCATTACTGGACTCCATAGTGTCATCCCCAAACCCCCAACACTTTACCCTTGGATTATCTACGGTTGACCTATCCAGATTCCTAAGAGGTCAGTAAGGGGCGAGTACAAGTGCACTAGAGTGCCTTCCGTCCCCTGTCCTATTGTTCTCCTATACCTTTCTTCTATTCCTATATCACTTCTTCTATTCTTTCATTGATATGTTCTATTACTATATCTTCTTTTCTATTCTTTCATAGATATATTTTACTATGAGTATCTCCTCTATAACTTTCATCGTGTATTTTACTATGTGTGTGTGTGTGTATATATATATATATATACCCACTAAAACTCTCATTGTGTATTGGACAAAATAAATAAATAAATAATTTTTTATTTGATATGCATTTATGTCTAAACTTAGTACAGGATCTGTTTTTCGCTACAACAATACCCTGTAAGATAGGTTGAGATGAAAGAGATTGATGGCCCAAAGATACTAGTAGTGATTTCTAAAACCTGCTGCTGCTAATTTGTATGTGAGCACTCTCTCGTGCATGCACGATGCTTCTGCGCATGCCCAGAACATGAAAGACCCAGTGAGCTTCTTTAACTGTGAATTGACTGGAACCAATTGTTCTCAGAACTGGATACTAAAATCTAGGAAGCCTCTACATCTTCTGACTTAATTATTTTATTAAGTTTCCTTTCCTACACAAGGCTTGCCGTTGAGTACCTATAATCTTTGTTATATGTTTCAGATAAAAGTTTTTTCTTTTTAAAAAAAGAAGTTAATTCTTGGAAGCTGGAAGATCTTTAAAGCTATTAGGACTCCAAGAAACTGCACCTCCAGATCTCACAAAATATAAAAGCGATGTCATCCCTACCCTTGTGAATACTGTCACTGTGGGCTAATTTTTAAAACTGGTGTTTCTAACAGCCTTTCCTGGTTTCTGACCAAGTGGGAAACTTGAATTGTTTCATGTTTTTCCACCTTTGGCTTCAGACACAATCTATTATGAAATGATTGTTTCTCTTCCTTCACACAGAAGAATGGGTTAGGTCTCTTTTGAAGTGCACTACAAAATGACAGGAGAGCTGAACGGATGGTAATAGATAAATCTCAACTTTAATATCTTCATCTCAAGACTTCACTAATAGCCCCAAAGATATATATATATTTTCATGGCTGCACTTCAGATAAAAGGGCAGTCCATAAATTCATTAGCAAGTAATGGAACAACTTCACTTTATCTTTGTCTATTCACAGGCCTAAGGTTTTCATTCTGTGCCAGGAATCATACATCACAGTCAACGTGTTTGTCTCCAGAGCCAACTGAGGAAAAGTGAGGAAAAAACTACTATTAACAAGAGAGCAATTACATTCAGATAAATTAATTATTAGTCACTCTGGACTGATGGGGAAAACCCACACAAGTTCTATCAACGGAGTTCCCACTATTACAAAAGAAATAATCAGATATGAAATTATAAACTAGTCTGAGATTTGTCCTTTCTGGTCCACTGGTCTTGGCTCCACATATTTGTTAATATGACATTGCTTATTTGCTTTAACTTTACATGTGGAGTTAGTTTTCTCTCCAGAAAAATTAGAGCAATTTTATGAATAATAGGAGTGAAAGATGATTTGATGGCAAGTAGCACTAGGTTAAGCAGAGGAAACTGCAAGGGATTATAAAATATAATTCCACCAGGAGCACAGGATATGGATCAGTGAACAGGTGATGGAAGGTGTTTAGGAGGAATTTAGATAACCACAGAATGCAGATAAACTTTGAAAGATGAAAATTGAACAACGATCTACTTACGAACTCAATTTGTTCTGTGACCAGGTTCTTAAGTAGAAAAGTTTGTAAGAAGAAGCAATTTTTCCCATAGGAATCAATGTGAAAGCAAATAATGTGTGCGATTGGTGAAACCACAGGGAGGGTGGAGGCCCTGTTTCCTCCCAGGAGATTCCTAGAGAGGCGCCATGGAGGCTTCTCCCCACCTTTTCTGGCCCTGTTTCCTTCCCGGAGATTCCTAGAGACGCCCCACAGAAGCTTCTCCCCATCTTTTCTGGCCCTGTTTCCTCCCAGGAGATTCCTAGAGAGGCCCCACAGAGGCTTCTCCCTGCCTTTTCCAGCCCTGTTTCCTCCCAGGAGATTCCTAGAGAGACCCCACGGAGGCTTCTCCCTGTCTTTTCCTGTTACAGTTTTGGAGGCTTGGGTTTGTAAGTGGAAAATGGTTCTTGAGAAGAGGCAAAAAAATCTTGAACACCTGGTTCTTATCTAGAAAAGTTTGTAAATAGAGGGGTTTGTAGCTAGATGTGACACTGTATTGAGGAGAGGGAACAGCCAACAGATTGATGAATACACTCTTGAACATTTAGCCCAAATTGCCTTATTTCAACATGACACATAAATTGATACTTAAACTTATTTGCCAGAAAGAGTGGGTGGATATAGCAATTGCTTAATTAAGCCACTGAGTTCTCAATCTACAAAATGTTAATAATTAGTACACAGAGGATAGAATTTCTGATCACTAACATTTCTGTTTGGCCATTTTTAGTGAAGTGATCATCCTGTGTCCAAATGAGATGCTGAATGCAAATTTTATTTTACTAGTGACAGATAATTAAAAAACTCTATTTACAAATCCAGAATTAATTTGAGAAAAAATGAAACAATCAGATGACCGAATAATCATATTAATTGGTGGATAACTATAAATATGTAGGTAGATATTATACTTTATCATTAAAAAATTACTAGTCCATGTAACAAATTGTAAAAAAAAATACATAAAATGCTTTAATGTTATAAAAATATATGAAGAGATAATAGCACCAATAGTCTTATATTAATTTCCATAAAATTACAGGTAATGTAATTTTACCCTCCTTGCCTTTCGTAAACTGCCCCCCCCCTCCTTGCCTTTCGTAAACAACTTAAAACCCACCTCTGCCGCCAGGCATGGGGGAATTGAGATCCTCTTTCCCCCTAGGCCTTTACAATTCTATGCATGGTATGTATGTATGTATGTTTGGTTTTTATATTAATAGATTTTTAATCATCAATACCAAATTACTATTGTACACTGTTTTATTGTCGCTGTTAGCCGCCCCGAGTCTCTGGAGAGGGGCGGCATACAAATCCAATAAATAAATAAATAAATAAATAAATAAATAAATAAATAAATAAATAAATAAATAAATAAATAAATAAATAAATAAATAAATAAATAAATAAATAAATAAATAAATAAATAAATAAATAAATAAATAAATAAATAAATAAATAAATAAATAAATAAATAAATAAATAAATAAATAAATAAATAAATAAATAAATAAATAAATAAATAAATAAATAAATAAATAAATAAATAAATAAATAAATAAATAAATAAATATTTGCTGATAAAATTTCACCATTTACTCCAGCATTGTGAAAATGCATGATTCCATACTTCCAAAGCTATTAGTAATGTAAAATTTGCATTGTTGTGAACAGCAAAATGATGTGTTAGAGCAAACAGTGTATTCAGACTGTCAGTTAACAGATGTAAATGTTATATTAATTGCCTTGGGAAACCCACAGTGGATGTTTGGGTTGTGTGTTATTTTAATGACTCCACTTTGAAAGGACAAAACCCCAAATGAAATAGCAGAGACTTTTAATCAGAGTTCTTAAGGGGAGTGGTAGTTACTCCACTCTCACTGAGTGCTACTGAGCTACTCACCCAGAGTTCCTCACATAATCCAAAGACCAACATATGGTGGAATTTCTTGTTTGTATTTAACTGAGTTGTACTTCATGGAGTAATGCACATATTTTGATCCTATTGATCCAATTCTTGCAGATTTGGAATGGAAAATTTTATTTGGTGACATTCAGGATCCTTTCAGTAAACACTTTTAACAACTTTAGGAAAATGTTGCCTTATTTTGTGACCAATCGTAGTTTTAATGGTAAAGAAAAAGTACTTTGCTGTACAACCAACCTCACCTTTATGACCTTTGTAGGTCTATAAAGCAAAGGAGACTGAAGTAAGATGCTAAGCATCATGGCAATTTTACTTAGTGACTGCGTTGTTTAATGACTAAATTCCTGGTCTTGGTTGTGGTTACAAAATCAGGACTAGCTACAATAGTTTCCAGAACATTATAGGTGAGAGCTATACAGGTCTCTGGAGAGATATTATTCTAGAAATCAGGCATCAGGACAGGGAAGGCACGGATGATTCTGCTTCATCAAAATATGACTTGGCCTGATCTTATCAGAAGGGCAGAAACTGGAACCTAGCAGTCTCTCAAATAACCAAACCCTACTCCAGTGATGGCTAACCTTTTTTGCCATCACATGCCAAAAGTGTGTGTGTGGGGGCATATAGGTGCATGCATGCCTACACCCATAATTCAATGCACCCCACCCCTCTGCGCACGACATCGTGCACACCCTCGCTTTTTGCACTTGATGGCATGATGGGGTTTTCGCCCTCCCCAGGCTACAGAGGATTTATAGGCACCTGAGGAGGGTGAAAATGGCCTTCCCCACCTGCCCTCCGGAAGCCAGAAACACCCCCCCCCCAGGGCCTCCGTGCAAGCCCTTTACTTACCTCAAAATGGGCCGTGGCCAGCCGAAAATCAGCTGGTCAACATATTATTATTATTATTATTATTATTATTATTATTATTATTTATTAAATTTGTATGCCGCCCCTCTCCGTAGACTTGGGGCGACTCACAGCAGTAATAGAAAAGCAATATACAATACAAATCTAATAATTAAAACTAAAAACCCATAATTTAAAAAACATGCACACAACATACCATACATAAACAATATAGGCCTGGGGAAGCTACCTCAGTTCCCCCATGCCTGACGCAGAGGTGGGTTTTAAGAAGTTTGCGAAAGGCAAGGAGGGTGGGGGCAATCCTAATTTCCGGGGGGAGCTGGTTCCAGAGGGTTGGGGCCACCACAGAGAAGGCTCTTCCCATGGGCCCCGCCAGATGACATTGTTTAGTCAACGGGACCTGGAGAAGGCCAACTCTGTGGGACCTAACTGGTCGCTGGGATTCGTGCGGCAGAAGATGGTCCCGGAGATATTCTGGTCCAATGCCATGAAGGGCTTTATAGGTCATAACCAACACTTTGAATTGTGACTGGAAACTGATCAGCACCCAATGCAGACTGCGGAGTGTTGGTGAAACATGGGCATACCTAGGGAAGCCCATGATTGCTATCGCAGCTGCATTTTGCACGATCTGAAGTTTCTGAACATTTAGCTGTCAGTATCGCCCACATTAGCTCTAAGTCAGCAGTCCCCAAACTTTGTGGCTTGGTGGCCTGACTGGGGTGGGGGAGAAGGGAACCGAGTCCAGCTAGTTGAGCTGCGCGCACATGTGTGTGCCAGTCCACCCCTCACATAATCTGCTTCTCATGCCCCCTGGTAGCGGGCTGCAGCCTAGGGCTTGGGGACCCCTGCTTTAAGTAATGAGATATAGTAAACCTATTTGCACACATGGCATTTACTTTTAGGACAATATGCTTTCTGATGACATATTATTGCCTTATGTATCCCAGTGACCAGTTAGGTTCCACAGAGTTGGCCTTCTCCAGGTCTTGACAGCCAGGCAGTGTGGCCTGTGGGAAAAGCCTTCTCTGTGGTGGCCCCAGCTCTCTGTAATCAAACACCCCCCCCCGAGATTCACGCTGCCCCCACCCTCCCAGCCTTTCGCAAAGCTCTGAAAACACATCTCTGTCAACAGTCCTGGGGGCACTAAAAACTTTTGATAATCTTGGCTCATGCATAAAGAATAATGAAGATGAATGTGCATGTCTGTTTCTTAAATGAGTAGGAGTTTTTAGAATTAATGTAAATTAGACTTTTAGGTTTTTAGTAATGAGTTTTTAGTATATTTAAATATTAGATTTCTTCGTGTATTGTATTATTTGTTGTGAGCCACCCTGAATGCCAGGAGAAGGGCGGCATAGAAATCTGATAGATAAACAAACAATAAATATTAAAAGTGGTGGTGCCGTGGATATTGCCTATCTGGACTTCAGCAAAGCCTTTGATACGGTTCCACATAAAGAGCTGATAGATAAATTAGTGAAGATTGGACTTAATCCCTGGATAGTTCAGTGGATTTCAAGCTGGCTGAAGCATAGACATCAGAGAGTTATTGTTAATGGCGAGTATTCTGAGCAGAGACAGGTTACAAGCGGTGTGCCACAAGGGTCTGTTCTGGGTCCTATTCTTTTTAATATGTTTGTGAGTGACATAGGGGAAGGTCTGGTAGGGAAGGTTTGCCTATTTGCCGATGACTCTAAAGTGTGCAATAGGGTTGATATTCCTGGAGGGGTCTGTAATATGGTAAATGATTTAGCTTTACTAGATAAATGATCAAAGCAATGGAAACTGCAGTTTAATGTTTCCAAATGTAAAATAATGCACTTGGGGAAAGGAATCCTCAATCTGAGTATTGCATTGGCAGTTCTGTGTTAGCAAAAACTTCAGAAGAGAAGGATTTAGGGGTAGTGATTTCTGACAGTCTCAAAATGGGTGAGCAGTGTGGTCGGGCGGTAGGAAAAGCAAGTAGGATGCTTGGCTGCATAGCTAGAGGTATAACAAGCAGGAAGAGGGAGATTGTGATCCCCTTATATAGAGCGCTGGTGAGACCACATTTGGAGTACTGTGTTCAGTTCTGGAGACCTCACCTACAAAAAGATATTGACAAAATTGAACGGGTCCAAAGACGGGCTACAAGAATGGTGGAAGGTTTTAAGTATAAAACGTATCAGGAAAGACTTAATGAACTCAATCTGTATAGTCTGGAAGACAGAAGGAAAAGGGGGGACATGATCGAAACATTTAAATATGTTAAAGGGTTAAATAGGGTTCAGGAGGGAAGTGTTTTTAATAGGAAAGTGAACACAAGAACAAGGGGACACAATCTGAAGTTAGTTGGGGGAAAGATCAAAGACAACATGAGAAAATATTATTTTACTGAAAGAGTAGTAGATCCTTGGAACAAACTTCCAGCAGACGTGGTTGGTAAATCCACAGTAACCGAATTTAAACATGCCTGGGATAAACATATATCCATCCTAAGATAAAATACAGGAAATAGTATAAGGGCAGACTAGATGGACCATGAGGTCTTTTTCTGCCGTCAGACTTCTATGTTTCTATGTAAAAGGAAAATACATTAAAATGTATCTGCAAATATTTGGAATTTTTGATTTAGTTTTTCATTTTACAGACAGCTAAAAACAATGCTAAAAGGTATTATAGGAATAAAAAGTCTGGAAGGTAAGTTGTTAAAAAAAAGTCTAAAGCAACTACAAAGTTTGCTGCATAAAAATCCTTTTGAATTTTATTAAAGTCTGTTGGAATACATTCAAATCACTTCTCTATACACATTCATTCTCTCTCTTTTTCTACACTCTCTTTTTACACACACACACAAGATATTGATCTCTCTCAAAGGATTTCACTGTGGGGTGGGAGAAACTTACCAGTTATAAGAAGAATATTTTAATTTAAAGCTATTGCTAGAAAGTTAGATCACACTCAGCTTTTTTACTTTCCCAAGTCACTGACACAAGGAGAAATCATTTCTTTTTCTTTTAAAATGTACAATCTCAACGTTCAGTCCCTGGAGCCAAAAATCTGACAGTTATTATAGATAATAAATCCAACGAGGTAGGTTCTGCATGTACAACAGGATAGATTTTATTCTCTTTTTTGCACTTAGAATGTTAAATGATTTTTCTTTTAGTTCACCTAGCTCGGGTATCTTAAAAATAAGGAAAGGACTCCAGGGATGCTGAAAGTTTTATTAGATGTAATTACAGTATCTTACTTTGAAAGATTTAAATGTATATCTTAATGGCATAGGCAGTTATCACGACTAAATGCGATTGAGATAAAACATGCATTTATATTAAATATCTAGAACTTTGGAAATATTTGCAGCTGGTCACTGTGTGTGTGTGTGTGTGTGTGTGTGTGTGTATCTTTCAGTATAGTATATTTAGCATTTAGTATAGTATATTTAATATTTAGTATATTTTAGTAGCTTCTTTTTAATAAATAGTACCTATTTTTCTGTGCTGAACTGTGCATCTGAACCTGAATTCAACCTAGAAAAAGATGCACTGTATTGACTGTTTAATTTAACATCTGAAAAAGACAAATTCTGGAACTTGTGATCTTCTCACCAATTCTAGCCAAAGACACTAATATTATACAGAGGGTATAAGCAGGGATTTACACCTTCATTATTAGATGAGCCGGGGTGGGGCAGCAGGAAGAGTGCCATTGAAGCTTATTGTAGATCTGTAGGTCAGCGGTTCTGATCTCATCATCGGCTCAAGGTTGACTCAGCCTTCCATCCTTCCGAGGTGGGTAAAATGAGGACCCGGATTGTGGGGGCAATAGGCTGGCTCTGTTAAAAAGTGCTATTGCTAACATGTTGTAAGCCGCCCTGAGTCTAAGGAGAAGGGTGGCATAAAAATCAAATCAATTAATTAATTAATTAATTAATTAATTGTTGATAGAGGGCAGCTAACTATTTAAGTGACTTCTTTCTCGTATACAGTGAAGATTCTAAGCTACTTGGGCTGGTGATTTATCTTGCCTTAAGTACAGTGCTTCTCGAACAGTGGGGCGAGCCCCCCTGGGGGGTGTGCATGACCCCGAGCTACGTTCTGTTTTTTTTGCATAGGGAATAGGGGTTTTTTGCAATGAACAATAGCACACAACACAGAGCACGAGATATGAAGTGCGGATAACAAATCCTTAAGAGACACCATGGAAAAATATTTAACAGAGATGAAAAGAAAGGAGGAGAGAGACGGAGATAATGAGACAAATGTAAGTCTCCCGAAAGCTAAGGAAATATGGCAAAGCATATGTGGCGCTTGGCTTCACTGTGACTATGGTGGGAGATGAGAAAAGACCAGTATGTTTACTCTGTCTAAAAATGTTGGCAGTGGACAGCTTGAAGCCAAATAAATTAAGGTGTCACTTAAACACATTACACCCCAATCATCATACTTTTTTTTTTCAGAAAAAACATGCTGAATATTGCAAACAATCGTCCCAGCTAAGAGTTGGGTGGCACTAAATGTTTACGTTTTCCTGGGGGGACGGGGGGGACATAGCAGAAAATAATTGAGAAAGACTGCCTTAATCATCATTCCTATCACCCATTTCCTCCCGTGTTGACTGTATGACTGTAACTTGTTGCGTATATCCTAAGATTTTTATTAATATTGCTTCTTCATTGCTTATTTGACCCCTATGACAATCATTAAGTGTTGTACCACATGATTCTTGACAAATGTATATTTTATTTTATGTACGTTGAGAGCATATGCACCAAGACAAATTCCTTGTGTGTCCAATCACACTTGGCCAATAAAAATTCTATTCTATTCTATTCTATTCTATTAAGACAAGTTAAGAAGTAGAGCTTTAGTTAACCCATGTTGACCTGGATGTCCAGGAGTTTCAGCCAAGGTCTTACCAGTAAGACTGAGATTGTCTGTCATTTGCATAGATACATCAAAATGTCCACTGGATCTATTTTAAAAGTCATCTTTTTTTAAAAAACTGCTCTGGAGGGGAAAGCATAAAAAAAAAGAAAAATGAAAAAAAAAGGGTAATTTTAGACTGTTGCCATTAAACTGAGTGCTTTGAAGGAACTCTTCCCACTTCTTTCCTCTCGTTATTTTTTATATTTCTTTGTGTGTGTTTTTTTTATGCAGAAGGATTAATATATGAATCATTATTCTAAGTTTGGCTTATGAGATGCAACATGGTGCTTTTATCTCTCTCCCAAGAGTGCACATTGGCACCATAGTAGAGGACATGGAGGAAATAGTTTTCAAAGGAGCAGATGTAGGAACTTCAAGAGCATCCGCACTGGTTGTTTGTGTGGAAGGGGTTTCGACTAGCTATTTTCCAGCAAACCAAGCCATTCCTGCATGTTCCTGCCACTTTGAATCAGAACTGCAGGATGACGTGTTATTTTAAAGGGATACCATACCATTTTCATTAAGGATTTCTAAGCCTTCCTGCAGTATCAAAAAAAAAAGGAGCTACTTTGCCTCAGAAAATCAGATGGCACCACTGAAGATTGTACATTGGTGTCAAATCAGAGAAGGAAATAAGGAATCATGAGGGATTTAAAGAAGGACTAGCAGGCAAACAGAAGTCAATGAAAAGCATGAATGAAATAGGGGCCTCAAATAGAATATAGACGTTGCATCATATTTACTCTGTAAGCAAATATAAATAGGTGGATTAATCACTCGGGCATCGTGGTTACAAAGGGAACATTTATGTGCTACCTCCGTTGCATGCCAGCTATTTGGCAAAGAACATGATCTTAAAATCTTCCATTCTTTTTATATTCTATTTCTCGCTGAAAGTAACAAGCAGAGCAGATGGTGAATAGAGATCTAAATAAAGTACAATAATGCAACAACAAGAAAACAATATGTCAATAAACACTGTAAATAAGCAGCTTTTGTACTTTTTTCCTAATTAATTGGTTTTCTTCCTATGATTTTTATCAGTGGTGGGTTGCTGCCAGTTTGGACCGGTTCTATAGAACCAGTAGCAGAAATTTCCTGCTGCTTGCTAAACCTGCAGCGATGACTGGCGGTCCATGCGCCTGAAATGGTCCTCCAATTGCTGCAGATGGCCAAAAAAACCCTCTGAACATGCACAAAGGCTTCTGTATATGCGCAGATAATCATTTCCGGGAAGGGATGTCCTCAAAACATGCATTTCTGTTGCAATTTCCAGGAAGGGATGTCCTCAAAACATGCATTTCTGTTGCAATATGCAAAATATTTTTGCAATATGCCAGGGAAGCCTGATTCCTGGTTTAATTAAAGTATAATCAATCAATCAAATGCAATGTGAAAAAATAAACAATGTATTATTAAAATAATGACCCATAATGTACTTCTATTTAAAGAAACACTGTAGGCTATACAATGATAAAAATGCATTAAGACACATTACAAATCATTAATATAAGACTATATCCTAGCCAGGGATGCGCCACTAGCTGGAACAGAGGAACACCCATTCCGTTGACGGCAATGCAGCATGTAGATTCGCTCCATTGCTGTCCAGCATGCATGCCCCGTGCACATGAACCGGCGCAATTCCAGTAAAAATTACCCTTTTTTTTGCTTCTGCGCATGCGCCGGAGAAAAGAAACTGGTAATTTTTCCTGCTGGAAAGATATTTCTCACTGCCATGCCTAGAGCATCACTGCCACGCCTAGAGCATCAGCTGGGGCCGGCAGCAAAAGCGGCCTGCCCCAGCTCCAGCCATGTGGCCTGCTCTTTGATCTCCCGGGCCACAGGAAAGATGCCTGCTGCGTGGGAGAGCACAGAACAGGCCGCACGGCCAGAATTGGGGCCACCCGGCCTGCTTCCTGTGCCATGGCCCCTGCAGGAAGTGATACAGGTAAGCAAGGGAGAGGGGCGCAGGGGGAGTGGGGAGGAGCAAGAGTGAGCGGCGCAGTGGGGGAAGTGAGGGTGAGTGGCGCGATAGGGGCAGGCAGGGCGAAAGGCGGCAGCGGCTGCAGAGAGCATGCGCAGAAGCAACCCCCCCCAGAAATCTCATCCTTGCGTGAAATTCAGCTTCTGCGTATGCACAGAAGCCAAATCCCGCAAGGAGTGCATGCATTCCGGTGGGGCTGGGAATGGTAGCTCGCCCCTGATCCTAGCTTACCCCCAAGTAGAATATGTTGGTTTTGATTCTTCAAATTCAGAAATGTTGACTTTGATTCTTCTAATACTAGTGAAGAGCACTGAGGTCCATCTCATCTAAATAGGTGCTTTATTGAGAATGTTGTTAATAAACAGCCGAGCAGGTTATAAAGTTAAGTATATTTAGTTTATTTATTCATTTCAGTGATGCCCCAACGTTGTTGTTGGCTAAAGCCACTCGGTAATAGTGAGAGGGGGCAATGACCACACCGTTTAACTGGATCTTTAACTGCACTCAAGAAGGCAGATTTTTTTTTAAAGTTTCCTTTGTATTGCCTCCATCAATTTCAGTTTGCACGTTCTACATTGTTTTAGAGCTGTTTTGCTTGTTTATTTCAAACAGAAAGGAGATATCTAAATCAAGTAAATATACCACAGAATTAAATATGAAGAATGGGTAGGAATTTATTGGTTTTCTGCTATTCTCTCTAGTTATATTTTACTCCTATATTTCTCTTCTATACTCTCTTTGATACATTCTACTCGTATATATCCTGTATAACCTTCATAGTATTTTATTGTGTATTGGACTAACTAACTAACTGAATGAATGAATGAATGAATGAATGAATGAATGAATGAATGAATGAATAAATAAATAAATAAATAAATAAATAAATAAATAGTTGTTCCTTCAACAGAACTATTTGGAAAAGAACATGATCTAAAACTTGAGAAAGACAGAAATCTCCTGACTGGTTATTTGAGAACAGAATGCTGTTGAGTTCCCTAGAAATTATGCTGATAGAAGGCAGATTGCCAAGAACTGGAAATGTCTTTTTAATATATATAGAGATTTAATACATCCCCATCTCCACCTGCTTGTGACTCCAGCAACCTGCTCATTGCATTTGCTATTTTTAAAAAATTAAAAAGGGCAATGTTTCGTTGTCAGAAGATTGCTCTAGAAGAGAGAATTATAACTTTTAAAGTCTCCTTAAATTTTCAGTTAAGATTGTGTATTTTAATTTTTTTTATGGTACTACTCACAGAATTCTTTGAATTGGAGCAAGTTATAAGCTCTGTAAAACAAGTCAGTCAATCAAGAGGTCATTTGAAATGGCTGTCTCAATGGAACTGATGCTATTGAGCACTGTAGAGCAGGGGTCACCAACCTTTTGGACCTCAGGGACCACTACATTCATAATTTTAAATCCCAGTGTAGAAAATTCAGGTTTTCCTTCTCTTTCTCCAGCTTCTAGAGGCTCTCAGTTTTAAATATAATTAATTAAACACAGCTTGTCTGCATGATTACTCCCATGTATTTAATAATACAGTATTCTGTTTTTGTCCCGTAAAGTAAAAGTGATACTTTTGAAGAGACAACATAAAAATCATTTTGAGAAGAAAGTTGTGCATTCTTAACTATAAGAAAACGTTTAAGCCTCAATCTAGAAAATAAAGCATGTTAACATTGGAAAGAGATATTGGTCAAAATCTGATCAATTTAAATTATTCTCCCAGGAAGTAATATGTTTACATCATTTGCCAGCAGTACAAATAAACTGAGAAAAACTTTTTTTAATTCTATTAAAACATTTGATGAGTTTATCCATTTTAGCAATCTCTAAAGGTTTCCTCTGTTAGGACTGTACCATTTCGTAACAAATGATCCAGTCGTCTTTTTCCAGTTTCTAAAACAAATAATCTTAAACTGTTGCTAACAAATTCATGGCTATCAGTCCAACGTGTAGAGCAGTGTTGTCAACTTTAAGATGTGTGGATTTCAACTTTCAGAATTTCCCAGCCAACTTGAATTCTGAGAATTGACGTTTGCACGTCTTAAAGTTGCCAAAATTGAAAAACGCTGCTCTAGGGCTTTATTCCAAGCCAGCTAAAATCCCTCCATCATCATTGGGATTTTAAGTCAGAGTCTTCTGTGTCTTCTGTGTTCTGTGTTACAGCAGGATCCAGCTAACAAATAGAGATTTGAATAAGGTTAGAGATATTTGAACTTTCCAGATAAAAGAGACTCGGAGAGTGGTTTTTATCTTCTGTGCATTGTACAATGCAGAAAGTATTTAGACAATTGTTTTTGCATTTTTCTCTTTTTTGAGAGCTCAGCAAAGCTTATGTCCAATTTGGAATATTACAGCAACTAATAGTATAGTATATTAAAACAAAATTATTATTATTATTATTATTATTATTATTATTATTAATTAGATTTGTAGTCAATTCTAGTGGAAAAATGAAACATTAAAATAGCATTTGAGAATATGGAGATAATCCACAGAAACTTTCTCACAAAAATGCTGAATAGAATTTGGAAGAAAGCTATCATAGGTATTTTAGTTGTCTCTTTTATTCTTTCCTGTTCAAGAAGTATTTGTTATATTCTAGTTATTTTTTTATTTTCATTCCCTATTAAAATCTTGTCTAGTGCATTCATAGACTTTTCAATACCGCAGAATGGGAAAAAACATGGACTACAATATCCAAAATAACTCTCTCAGCAGCATATAAGGAAAATTATTATAAACTTTTCTACAGATGGTATATCCTACCCGTTAGGTTAGCAAAGATTTACCCAACATTATCAGACACATGTTGGAAGTGTCAAAACGAAAGGGGGAACTTTTTTTCATATGTGGTGGTCATGTCCTAAAACACAAAAAATCTGGAAAACAACTCATACCTGGCTCTCAGAGATTACAAAAGAGGAAATAGAATTTACCCCGGAAGCTATGCTATTAGGAATCTGGAGAAAGCACTACTCAAAACAAACAATGCTTCTTACAACACATATAAACACCGCAACAAGAATTGCGATAGCACAATTTTGGAAAAATGACCAGACCCCAACAGAAGACTTAATTATAGATAATATATATATATATATATGTGTGGAGATGGACGAATTCACTAACTCAATCAAGGGAAACAAAATCATGGAATCAAAACGAACATGGCAAAAATGGAATGAATGGGTTCAAAAGAGAATATAGAAATAATATAATATGAAGCAACAGTACAATTGAAACAAACTACAGTTACCTTGTAAAAAGTTTTATTTATCATTTAGTGAATGTAGAACACAAATATTAGAACATAAAAGTATGAAATTTAATGTATACAATGGAATGTAAAAGGTTAAAAAAAGTCTACTATAAGAAGGTTAATAAATGGAATAATTTGTGAGTTGAATTATATGTGAAAACTTAATAAAGAAATTTTCCAAAAAAAAAAAAAGAGAATTTGGGAAGCAAATTCAGGTTCACCCTACAGAATGGTGGCTTTGAAGCTAGGTATGCATGTAACTCATCTTCACCTCCTTCTAGCTGTCATATGAACATGCCCCAAGACATGTTTACAACGGAGATGTCAACATTACATTATTTTTGTCTCAGCTCTATGACAGAAACACTTAGTTGTCTACTCAAGTTTTATCTGTTTGTTTTAATGTGTTTTTTAATGTATATTTCTTCTTCTACCAACACAAGTCCTACTGTGTAGATGAACTGCAAGGCTTCATCAGTGTGGTGACAGATGAAGCAGTTTTGGTCACTTTGAACTGCTACAAATGGACTCCCTTTCCTACCCTCACTGGAAACTCCATTCCATGGATATTTTGTATTGTGTTACAGAGACTGCCACAGTAATGCCTGGCTGGTGCTTTGGAAAACCAGGAGTCCGTAGATGTAATAATTTAGCACTCCTTTGTAAAAGCACTAGGCTGGTTAAAAAAGGGTTCTAGAACTCTTTAGAGAAAGGTCTATTTTGCATTGATAGTTAATTGAACTGGAAAGAGAGCTGGTCAGCTGTGCGTTGCTGGTTCTGTCCCAGTTGAACCCATTCCCAGTTTTCTACTGCTTCTGCTGACAGGACTTTCTTATAGCCATATTTGATTCTTTTATTCCTTTGGCGATATGCCAGTTTGCATACCTCGTGAGCTACCTTTGGATGCTACCGGCCACAAGATAAGAATGCCTTAATTAGTCAACACCAGCACTTGCTCCAATTGACAGAAGAAGAGTAATTAATCAATTACCAGATCAAATATATATCTGCAAAGGAGAAAGGCCATACTTATTTATTTTATTTATTTATTTTGTCCAATACAAATTGAAAGTTCAAGAGAATAAAAACAGGTTGTAGTAGATATCAGGGAAAGGATAGAAGAAAAGATATGAGAATAGAATACGTCAATGAAGAATAGAGGAAAAGATATATGAACGGAAGAAAAGATATATAAAATATAGGAGGGGCAATTGGACAGGGGATGGAAGGCACACTTCTCTCAGATTTTCTCCGATATACTTACAACCTGCCTATCAGTTAAGTTTTCTCTAAACACCAGGTCTAAGAACCAGCCTATAAGATTTTTAACTTAATTTAGTTTATTATTATAGTTATTCATGATGTTTATTGTTAGCTTTTTAAAATGATATTTTAATTTTAGAGATAGATGATTGATGACAACTAACAGCTGACAGATAGATAGAAAGACAGATATAGGTGATGGATAGACAGATAGATAGATAGATAGATAGATAGATAGATAGATAGATAGATAGATAGATAGATAGATAGATAGATAAAAAGAAAGAAAGAAAGAAAGATAGATAGAAAGAAAGATAGAAAGATAGATAGATAGATAGATAGAAAGGTAGGTAGGTAGGTAGGTAGGTAGATAGATAGATAGAAAGATAGATAGATAGATAGAAAGATAGATAGATAGATAGATAGATAGATAGATAGATAGATAGATAGATAGATAGATAGAAACTGACTGACTGACAATTTCTTTGATTGTTGTTCCTCAACAAGGGTTAACTATGAATAGGATGGTAGGCTATAAAAACAAACTGGGCAAACACATGTATCATTTAAGGAAAACATGTTCCTTATAATTCTAAACAATTGAGGGAAGGAATTATTATTTTTTCCTTTAAGGGAAAAAAATTCTACTTGAAATCTTCCTTTAAATAGGTTTTCCTCATGTTCATTTCATTTTGAGCTAAAGATAACATTGCTTTTATCAAACACTAATAATAACATTAATCTCTAAAGTATTTTTACTAGCTTTCAATCTCATTTTTAAAGCAAATAAACTATATGCATTTTTAAAGATTGTTTCAGATGTTCTTCTGGGTTTAAAAAAAAAAAGAATTCTAAAATTCAAATCCAGAAGAGACTCGCAGTCTGGAAATCCTATTTTAGCACTTTAAATTCCTTGGAATGTCTTAGTGAGAGTGATGATGGCAAGCTAAGAAGAGCACTTGGCATTGTCACCACTTGGGATTGGTGTTAAAACACAACCCTTCGTCTACCTCGCTCAAGTTTCTTCTTTCCATAATTTATTTATTTATTGTATTTCTATGCCGCCCAACTCCCAAAGGACTCTGGGCGCCTTACAATAGGATATAAAATACATTTAAAAACTTTATAAAGGACTAAGAAAAAAAGAAACAGTTAAAAATCACATACATGCATAATAATAATAATAATAATAATAATAATAATTATTATTATTATTATTATTATTATTATTATTATTATTATTATTATTATTATTATTAATTACATTTGTATGCTGCCCCTCTCCAGAGACTATGATATATCACACAACCTGGTGACATTGCTACTGGCTGTCTTTCTGTGAGAATGCTAAGCTTATGTCCAGATTGTAGGTCTCTGCTCTCTTATTAAGACCTAGCTCTTATCCTTTAAATACCCTTTCTACCCAGGCCTTAAGTAATACAACCAGGTGGGTTCCTCCTGGTTTGGACCAGTTCACGGGAACTGATAGTAAGCAGTTGGTGATGTCACAATGATGGCATCGGACCAGAATATCTCCAGGACCGCCTTCTGCCGCACAAATCCCAGTGACCAGTTAGGTCCCACAGAGTGGGCCTTCTCCGGATCCCGTCGACTAAACAATGTCATCTGACAGGACCCAGGGGGCGAGCCTTCTCGGTGGCAGCACCGACCCTCTGGAAACAGCTCCCTCTGGAGATTAGGATTGCCCCCACTCTCCTTGCCTTTCGAAAACTTCTAAAAACCCACCTCTGCCACCAATGGCAAAGAACTGGTGGGATCATAAGCTCGAAAAAGTGGTGGAAAATGAGCAAGAAAAACTACTGTGGGACTTCCGACTTCAGACTGACTGAATTCTGAAGCATAACACACCAGACATCCTGATTGTGAAGAAAAAGAAAGTATGGATCATCGACATCGCAATCCCGGGGGACAGCAGAATTGAGGAGAAGCAGCTAGAGAAATTAGTGAAATACGAAGATCTAAAAATCGAGCTGCAATGCCTCTGGCATAAGCCAGTGAAAATGGTCCCAGTGGTACTTGGCACGCTGGGTGCAGTGCCATAGGATCTCAGCGGACATTTGAAAACCATTGGAATTGACAAAATCTCCATCTGTCAATTGCAAAAGGCTGCTTTACTGGGATTGGTAAATATAATTCGCCACTACATCACGCAGTCCTAGGTGCTTGGGAAGTGCCCGGCTGGTGATGGAATACGAAATCCAGCATAGTGATCTCGTTTGCTGTGTTGTATTTAAATAATAATAATAACAACAACAACAACAACAATAACAATTGTTGTTGTTGTTGTTGTTGTTGTTGTTATTATTATTATTATTATTATTATTACTATTATTATTATTATTATTATTATTAAGATTTGTATGCCGCCCCTCTCTGAAATCTCGGGGCGGCTCACATACATATCATTCAAGGCTGGGCCTCATAAAAATTACAAGATCAATGGCCCCAAGTCTGCCGGAAAAGCCAGGTCTTCAGTGTTTTCCGGAAGGCCAATAGAGTGGGAGCAGTCCGGATCTCAGGGGATAGTTGATTCCAGAGAGACAGGGCAGCCACAGAGAAGGCCCTTCCCCATGGACCTGCCAGCCGGCACTGTTTAGCCGATGGGACCTGGAGGAGTTTCCTTGCTGTAGCCAGGTCTGAAGCCAGATTGACAAGGGTCTAGATAATCCGTTTCATCCAATGATCATAGGAGTTGAAGTGCCACCACTTTCTCTACAACCTTTCCCACAAAGGGAAGGTTGAAGACTGGACAGAAGTTATTTAATTCTGCTGGATTTAGGGAAGGCTTCTTGAGGAGGGGTCTCACTCAAGAGATGGAACATTGAAGTCCCCCAGCACCATAAGCCTGGGGAACTCCACTGCCAACTCGGCTACTGCCTCCAGCAGCGCAGGCAGGGCTCTTGTAACACAGCTGGGTGGCTGGTACATTAACAACAAGCCCAGCTGAATCCCTGAGTCCAGCCTCAAGAGGAAAGACTCACACCCAATTATCTCCAGGGCAGGGATCCTATGAGGACAAAGACTTTTCCGGACAATGACTGTCACTACACCACCACTTCCCTGGAGTCACGGCTTATGTAAAACCTGAAACCCATCCAGGCAGGTCTCTGAGATGGCAACAGCCCCCTCTTGGCCCAGCCAGGTCTCAGTTAAGCATGCTAGGTCAGTCCCCTCTTCCAGAATTAAATCCAGAATGAGGGGGGCTTTGTTGATAACAGACCTGGCATTAAGCAACAGCAGCCAGAGGCCAAGGGCCTGAAATCCAAGTCACCAGGTATATGAGAGTGGCAGGAACAAATAATCGCTTTGAAACAGCAAATCCTAGTTCTCTGAGAGCGGCCTACCCTTTGCTCTCCATATCTACCTCTCCCAGTTACTTGTGAACTGGCAGTGAGTTAAGTTAGAACCCACCCCTGCAGTGCTGGGAGGCTCCACCCACCCACCTAGGATGCTTCTGCACATGTGCATAAGCATCTGTGCATGCGCATAATCACCATGCATTTATTTATTTATTTATTTGTTTGTTTGTTTGTTTGTTTATTTATTTATTTGTTTGTTTGTTTGTTTGTTTGTTTATTAGATTTGTATGCTGCCCCTTTCCGTGGCCTCGGGGCGGCTCACAACATAATAAAACAATTCATAACAAATCTAATAATTTACAATTTAAAATTTAAAGTAGTTAAGAAAACCCCATTTTTAAGCAGACATACCTACAAACATACCATACATAAATTATATAGGCCCGGGGAAGTTATCTCAATTCCCCCATGCCTGACGACAAAGGTGGGTTTTGAGGAGTTTACGAAACGCAAGGAGGGTAGGGGCAGTTCTAATCTCTGGGGGGAGCTGGTTTCAGAGAGTTGGGGCCGCCACAGAGAAGGCTCTTCCCCTGGGGCCCGCCAACTGACATTGTTTAGTTGACGGGACCCGGAGAAGGCCGACTCTGTGGGACCTAATCGGTCGCTGGGATTCGTGCAGCAGAAGGCGGTCTCGGAGATATTCTGGTCCAATGCCATGCATGTGTGAGAGTGCATGCACAAATCGGTAGCAAAGGGTTTTAGAACCCACTACTGGGTTCTACTTCTCTGAAAAAAAAGAATTATAAGATGGTTCTACCAACATAATATTGGAAATTGAAGCTAATTATAGGTCTGCAGGAGAAAAAAGCATGTTTCCAGAATTCACGAAACCATGTACTTATGAGGTTCTTACTATTGCCTCAGCATATTTACTGAGTTCCAACGAAAGCCATAATTTATCTTGAAGGAATTTGCTTTAAGGGATGATGTCGATCTTCA
The DNA here is from genome assembly GCF_031021105.1 of Erythrolamprus reginae. Taxonomy (NCBI): domain Eukaryota; kingdom Metazoa; phylum Chordata; class Lepidosauria; order Squamata; family Dipsadidae; genus Erythrolamprus; species Erythrolamprus reginae. The sequence goes on from NC_091950.1 coordinate 284,370,474, forward strand.
TAGAATTAAGTTCTCAGACCCAATAATTTAATGACAGCTGGACAATTACCTTATTATATACTAAATAAACTGAGGTCAAATAAGATGTCTGACTCATATATTTAACATCTGTTGTTGCTGGATAAACCTGAAAGGTGAAGAAATTATGGCAATTATTTTGCCACATTTAACAGCAAGATTTCAGTTGTGAACATTTAAAAGTTTTCTCTTTCTTTTTCTTTTTGCTAAAGTGAGTTTAATGTTATAGCCCATGAAGTGAATGACTTAGAGAAGAGATTACTTCATTCCATATTAATTCACAGATATTATTAGCAATCACAATACATACTATTTAGAATGAATTAGAATATTTTGGAATGTTAACAAATAGCATAACAATTTTTCCTTTTTATACAATGTTAAAGGTATTTTCTGGTAATAAGAAAATAAGTTTATTTTAAGATCAAGTCTATAATAATGAGATTAAATCTAGTATTATATGGGGTTGGGATTTGTTGAAAGGATAATTTGAGACTTCCAGCAACAATATTTTCACCTAATGGAAAAATTGTATTGTCTTTGGACCATGATCCAGAAGAACTGCTTGCACAAATACCATCACATCTAAAATGCATTCAAGATTTCCAAGGCAACACTGGAATTATTGTGTCAAGCAGAGGCAGACTTGAATGGCATCCAGTAATGGACAGCCAAACTTTTTACTGCCACACTGTGGGTGTGGCTTATTTTGTGGGTGTGCCTTAATGGGCATGTGACTGGGTAGGAGTGGCTTGCCAGTCATGTGACCAGGTGGGGGCGGTTTGAATGATCATCATCGTTCAAGTGAACTGTTAACTCCTCGACTTACTACCTTACCAGTGTTGCTCACTGGGGTGACAATTAGCTTCGCGTTTCCTGCACTCTCCTTCCTGGGTTGCCCCCCGCCTCAGGCTGGGTAGCTAGGTGAACGGGTGCTGCCAGAAGCATAAATACTGCCAGCTCCGCTTCCACCCATGCCTTCTGCTTGCACCTCAGGCGAGAGGTGGTCGCGTGAGGCTGGAGGGGAGCCAGGCAGGAGAGAGGGAAGCTCGTCCAAGGCTGGGAAGGAGGAAAGAGGAAAAAAGCAAGGAGCACAGACGCAGCAGCAGCAGCAGGGAAAAAAAGGAGAGCCAAGCCAACACCAGTAATCCAGGCAGCCGCCAATCAGCTGGAGCTGTGCACGCATCTTCATTTCCACGGGTGTAACTGTGTTCCACCCCATCCTGCCTGCTGCCCACCCCTGATTTTAGGTATGTACAGACATAAGGGCTGACAGCCAGTAGGAAGCAGAGAGTTCAAATGATAGAAGTTCCATATTCAAGAAGTTCTAATAAAAGCAATGCTATGTTTTTAAAAAGACAGACAGACAAATAGACAGACAGAGTCCCTTTCCACCACTTTCTGTACATTTGTTGTAAGGAAGTGTACAGCAAATGCTTACAATTTTTTTACTCAGCAACTCATTACAAATCCAATCTACTATAATAAGCTGGAAAAAAAATATCATTTCATAAAATCAACAAATATATTTTTAAAAATGCTTATCGGAATCTAATGCTTCCTGAAGGGAGAAGGTTGTCTACCAGCTTCTGAGGTTTTGAGGGCACACAGTATATCATTTATAAGGCGTTATAAAAAATCTTTTTAAATGCCCATCAATGCAGTTAGAAAGTATCTCCAGAATCAGTTGTGAATAATTACTAGTTCCCAGTCGTTGATTTTTAAAATTGTATTAATACAAATAATGCAATAGCTTGTTATATTGCTTTATATATTCTGGTTTTAATTTTTAAAAAATCATGCCACTTTTGTTTATCATTATACAGAAGTCTGTAATGCTGGCACTTTCTGCTTATGAATGAAGGGTTGTGAATGGGAGGTTAGTGCCTAAAACAATAAATAAATCAGGCCACATTGCTGTAAACTTGGGGTAAATCAACAGCCTAATATTTGCAGGCTGAGATTGAATTTCCTCCCCTTTTTTGCTATTGAGACTTTTTTTAAAAACTAATTTGAATAAAAATATAGGCTTTAAGAGGCTCAGTGGTGTTTTTTACTTCTTCAATTGAAATGTTATATATTTTAGAATTATAAATCTCTCTAAAGTGCTGAGCTTAATATGGAAATATGGCCCACAATCTCCCTTGGAATTTTTCCTTAATATTTTCGAAAGCGACGACATGCTTTTCATAATCTTGCGTCCCTGTTAATATTTTAAATTAGATTAAATCCCAAAGGGATGGACAGGTTTAGTGCTTAAATGCCATAAATTAATTTTGCAAGAAGCTTATTGGCTGAGGTCACCATGGATGTTTCTGCTGATTTGGAAGAAGTAAATGTGGATTTTTAAAAATCCAAACAATGAAAGGCTAAGATTCTTCCAAGTTAGAAAAACACAACCCAGAGCAAGAGTGATATAAAATATCTTTGCTCTGTCTACTAATTACTACATGCCTGCCAAAGATATGACTTCAAGGGATGTGCTGGTGTTAAACTGCAGAGTTCTCTTTTGGAATAAGTGAACATGAAAGGAATGTGTTATGGGGAGCACCTATCCACGGTTTATCTGTGAAAGCTGGAGAGATAGTGAGCTTGACAGTGAGATCCTAGCCCCAAAACGGTGAAAAAGTCCATGGTTGCTTAGCCCTTGGGACCACACAGTGTATCTTTGCTTGCCGCAGAAGGGAGTGTCTGGTATTTAAGGACTGATAAGAGCAATCTTTTTGGTGGTGCCAAGTAAGAAAAGACATTCCACAAAAACAAACAGCCTGGGTTTTTTAAAAAAATAATGGGGGAGGGGGGACCAACTACACAGGGGGAGAAAGAGCACAACCTACAAGTGCTAATCTTCCTGTTGCTTAATAAAGTGTGTCAGTCTTTCAAAGAACCATGAATCAAGCTGACATCTTCGAGCCTGCTAAGATGAACTCTGCCAAGGAACCCTATCATTTACTCTCAAGTGCCAACATAAATTTTCAGGTTAGGCCATAGAAATTATGACACCGGGCCAGTGTCGGAGAAGCTTTGGAAAAAGATCCGTCTCAACAAACCGCAATTATTTTTGTCTTTACCCTTCTCTCTTGGATTTTTTTTGTTTAAATGTGAATTGTAAAAATGGGATATACGTAAACACCCCCCCCCCCAAAAAAAGCAAAGGTAGCAACAACTATGATAAGAGTCAAAGCTGGCAAAACAACAGATGCAAAGCCCCTCCAGCTGGTATGGCAATTGGCACCACCATTTAGGCGCTGCCTTATGTCTTGTCAATTTTGGCACACACCCTGCTCCTACTAGGGACTCAGCTGAATCAAAGGCATTACTCATTTTGTAGCAATGTTGTAATGCCATTTCTAAAATTATTATTTAATTGAAGGAATAGTTATAAAAACATTTGTACATTAAGAGAAGGGAGATTGGTGAAATTGATTTTTCCTTTTTCCTTGGGAGGGGAATGATGTAAAGCAGTTGGAGAGGGAAATACGTGAAGAAGGAGCACAAATTATGAGAGGATTATGAGGGGAAGCCACATCTCAATGAATTGACATTTTCTTATATAAAGTTGGGTGGGCAATGTCCACAATATAACCTAGCTCCTGCCCCAAGGAATGTGGAGGTGGAGGTGTGGGAGACATCCACATGCCGCAGGCCTGTTTTGCTCCTGATGGAATCTGCCGACGAAGTCTCCTCTGACCAAGGACGCGTGAATGACAGGGAAGAGGGGAGTTTGGCAGACAGCCCAGGAGGAGATCAGTCATCTGTATCATCCCTGGATTCTGAACAAGAATCAATGACACATCCATGCATGCGTAGAGTGATGCATAGGAGACAACAACTGAAGGATTATTACAAGAGAAAATGAGGCCACCTGTGGTTGGGTGGGGCTGCTGTAATTAATGCTACAGATAAAAGTGCAGCCTGGTGTTTTAGCCTCATGGCAGTTTATCTGATTCATTGTTTCATCAAGATCGAGGTTTTTGCTGTTAAGGATTGTGTGTGTGGACTCTCTGGACTTTGGAATTGGACTCAATTTCCCAGTTATTGGGTGAGCAATTGGACTGCATTTAACCTGTGCCTTGTGTGTAGCAGAAAGTCCCTTTGACATTTAAAAAGGGAGCTGTTTCTGTTTTTCTGTTTATAAAAACTTTTGGGTTTTCCTTTTATCGTGTGGTGTGTGTCTTCCTGGACTGTAATTACGGTCAGTGGAGACATGCCGGCAGAACAATAACAGGCTGAATATTCCAAATGGCAGCTGAGGAAGAATGGGCTAACACATTCCTGAACCATGGTTCAAATTGATAGCAATTTAACTCTTCTAGGTGCCAGTATTTAACACTATTTATTTCGAGAAAATAAAACATACTTGATCTTCACTTTCTGGAAACAGGCAATGGGTTTGTGAACTCACCTTTCCTGAGTTGCCACTTTCAACATGGGTGGTATAGAAATGAACCATGTGGTCCATTGCTGGAGATCATCTGTTTACCTTTGTATACAGTTTGAGATTTGCTAAACCTTTGCAATAAGTACTGATATAATTTTATGCAGGATTCAGCTGTTTCTGAACAACTGGAGAAAGCTCTTGGTGCATCTCATATCAAACATTAAATGAAATTCAGATTTTTGCTTACATCACAATTATACATTTTTAAAAATGCATTAGACCCTCTTAGTCTTAAATATGTTATTATCTGCAACCAGACTATCTGATCCAGGGAAAATAGGTGCTTAATGTAAGAATGGGTGAGAATTTTATCTAGTTCAAAACTTTCCAAAATTCACACCTAATTTAAAAATGAGACTGGATGAATTTGGTATTAAAAAAAATAATGTGAGAGAAAGTTTCACCGACAGATTAATCTTTTGGACAGAATGTTGTGAGTATTTAGCATTTAAATATCTTGGCTTTAATCGCTGTATTCTGAATTAAGTTTCTGGTACAGAACAAGATTTTTTTTCTTTTTCTTTAGTGACTTCAAGTCAGTCTTGATTCCTGACAACACTTTTAAAGAATTAATTTGCCATTCCCTCTTTCCTAAATCTAAGAGAGAGAGAAACTAGTCCAGAATCACCCAGCTGGCATAGTATCTAAGGCAGGACTAGATCTTACACCTTCCTGGTTCTAACCCAGTGCCTTTAACCACTACAACAAACTAGAAGTCTTCACCATCTCTCTCTTTTTTTTACAGTCTCCTCAACTTTAAGATCTAGTGGATATGTGGAACACAGCTTTTCTCTTTTGCAAATAACTTTTCCTTTTGAGTTCAGCTGAAGCAAATGGATAAAGATATTGCTTTTTTAAAAAAAAAGGTTACAAAAAACTTATGGGATAGAACAGAACAGAACAGAATAGAATTCTTTATTGGCCAAGTGTGATTGCACACACAAGGAATTTGTCTTTGATGCATTTGTTCTCAGTGTACATAAAATAAAAAGATACATTTGTCAAGAATCATGAGGTACAACACTTAATGATTTTCATAGGAGTCAAATAAGCAATGAGGAAACAATCAATATTAATAAAAACTTAAGGATACAAGCAACGATTCACAGCCATATAATAAGTTGGAGGAAATGGGTGATAGGAACGATGAGAAAAAACTAGTAGTAATAGTAGTGCAGACTTAGTAAATAGTTTGACAGTGTTGAGGGAATTATTTGTTTAGCAGAGTGATGGCGTTCAGGGAAAAAACTGTTCTTGTGTCTACTTGTCTTGCTGTGCAGTGCTCTGTTTTGAGGGTAGGAGTTGAAACAGTTTATGTCCAGGATGCGAGGGGTCAGTAAATATTTTCACTGTCGTCTTTTTGACTCCTGCAGTATACAGGTCCTCAACGGAAGGCAGGTTAGCAGTAATTGTTTTTTCTGCAGTTCTAATTATCCATTGAAGTTAGAGTCTATCTTATTGGGTTGCAGGTCCAAACCAAATCAGTTATAGAGATGCAAAAGACAGACTCAATAATTCCTCTGTAGAACTGTATCAACAGCTCTTTGGGCAGTTTTAACTTCCTGAGTTGGTGCAGAAAGAACATTCTTTGTTCTGCTTTTTTGATTATGTTTTTGATGTTAGGTGACCATTTTAGGTCTTGAGCTATGATAGAACCTAGACATTTGAAGGTCTCTACTGTTGATACTGTGTTGTCTAGTATTGTGAGAGTTGGTAGGATGGGAGGGTTTCTCTTAAATAAGAATGTAGCAAAAACGGTGATGTTCACCACAGCCCTTTTTAGCAACAAAACGTTATTCTAAAATTACACTAAATGTGAAAAAATGCTAAGTCAATGTGGAGATGTTTCTGAGAACCTGAAGCTGTTTTTTAATTATTATTGTGGGACAACAATTCATAAGGGGGTGTGACATATAAAATAAAAAACAAAATAATCAGGAAGAATCTCATTAACATTCCATTAATATTTAAATAGACAGCTAATATTTAAGATGTGTTCTATACCAGCTTTTCCTTCTGTCAAAACTAGAAAAACTGTGCAACAACTCTAAAATAAAATCATAATCAATAAAACAAATTAGGAAAAAAATGTCAAATGCAGAATATTTTTCAAAATTCTTTTTTCCTCAGCCCAATAAATGATTTTCTATGAGTGGTAGCATTGTTAAAAACTCGAACCAAACCAAATCAAACCCAGTGGCTGTTAATAATTGGTCAGGTTTACAATAACAAAATTCTCAGCAGGTGGCAGCACCTGGTCAACTTTCTACCCAGCCAAAATGATACGGAAAATATAGAGAAGTGTTAATATGAAGGATTGCTACACTCCAGATTCTCACATTTATTTACAGTATGTGGAACAGATCTATTTAGACCGGAATTCATAGAGAACAAATTCTTTAAGTATCACTGAAGCATATAATTACAAAGATTAACACTGACTTTCAGCCTATTCATGCCTTTTTTTAGCATCCTGACTAGTGCTCGGCTCAGGAAGATGCGAGCTGGTGCTAAACCTATTAATCAGTCCTTTAAAAGTGAATTCTTAACAAGGGAATATTTTACAGCAGCAGACTGGATATTTAAGATGAATCAGGAAAGCAGCCTTCATCCCAACAAAAATATAAATGGATTTGCAGGCCCTTGTGCAAAACAGAGACGGTTAAAATGCAAACAGTTGGGAGGATGCTATTCTCCACTCTTTAAGTGTTAGCTTTACTCATCAAAATTTGAACTCACCTGAATTTACTAAAATAAATATCCAAACTTAGGGATGCTTGAATAATGAGTCAGCAGCTGTTGAATGCCTAGGCAGGATCCTAAACTTGGCAACTTTAAGACTTGTGGACATAAACTCCCATAATTCTCCAGCCAGCTATGCTGGATGGGGAATTCTGGAAGTCCATAAATCTTAAAGTTGCCAAGTTTGAAGACCTCCGACCTAGAGTCTCTTCTGCAGTCTCTCAGAGCTTGAGACTGCTCACTTCATGAGAAAAAAATTCCCAGGAGCTTGGCAATTATGGAATAAGTATGATTGTGATTGATTGTGTATGTATGTGAGTTTGATTGGAAAGCTCATTAGAATTTTTATAATGGGTTTTATTGTTTTTTAATAATTAATATTTGACTTTTGTAACATTGTAACATTGTACTGTATTATTTATTGTTGTAAGCCGCTCTGAGTCCCATGGGATTGATTGGGTAGCATAGAAGTCAATATTCCAAGTGTGGTCTCACCAGTCTTTTGAAGATTTTTTTTTAAAAAAATATTAAGTCCTTTTAAGAAAATCAGGCAATTTGAATCAATTCTCCTTAGTGTTGGAATGAGAAAATAAATAAATAAATAAATAAATAAATAAATTAATAATAATAATAATAATAATAATAATAATAATTTATTAGATTTGTATGCCACCCCTCTTATTCTTAGGTGGAAATTGTTAGCTTCCATTGCATAGTCTTTGGAGAGGGGCAGCATACAAATCTAATAAATTATTATTATTATTATTATTATTATTATTATTATTATTATTATTGTTTTGTTATTTTGTTGTTTTGTTGTTGTTGTTGTTGTTGTTGTTGTTGTTGTTATTATTATTATTATTATTATTATTATTATTATTATTATTATTAATTTATTTGTTGGGTTTATTTCCTGCCATTTTTTTCAGGAATTCCTGATAACATACATATAATTCCCTTCTACTTTCCACCATGAGAGAGAGCTGAAAAGTAATAACTGGCCCAAAAATACGCAGCAAATATCCAGAGTTGAAGATGTTCCTCTTATTCTAACTTTAATCCCCTAGCCCTGTAATGGCGAACCTATGCTATGCATGGCAGTGGTGGCATGAGAAGCCATATCGGAGGGGATGTGAGGCATTGTCCTATGTCAACCCCAACGTGGTTGTGTGTACACATACTAGCAGCTGATTTTTGGCCTTGGGGAAGGCCATTTCACCCTCCGGAGGCTTCAGGGAAGCTTCCCTGAAGCCCCAGAGTGCAAGAAAACAGCCCAATGGGCAAAACAAAATTTAGGAAAATAGACTTCCAGTTTGCCCGTTGTTATGTTTTTATGCACTCCGGGGCTTCAGGAAGCTTCCCCGAAGTCTATGGAGTGTGAAAAACAGCACAATGGGCAAACCGGAAGTCCATTTTTCCAAACTTCCGGTTTGCCCATTTGCCCATTTTTTTCACTGTCCAAGGCTTTAGTGAGGCCTGTGTGTATGCATGAGGATGGAGAGGGGATTGTGTTCATGTGCAGGGGAAGCGTGAGGGAGGAAATAGGAATAGCACACACACACCATTTTGGTACATGAACCAAAATAGGTTCACCGTCACTGCCCTAACCCCTCTACCTTACAATAGAGATGTGTAGTTTAAAAAGAAAAAAGAAATGTGTAGTTTAAAATGTTCAGACAAATGCATACTACGTGTCCTTCCTTCGAGAGCCATCATCCTCCCCTTACAAGCTTCAAAGTTAGGAATGCATCTGCTTCCCTAAGCTAGTGCAGTATAGAATTTAAAAGTGATAGGATATAAAATGTGTGTTAAACACCACCGATTGAAGTCTTACAAAACTCATATAAAGCAGACACAAAGTTCACAGATATGGTGTTACTGACAAAACCCTAACGGATAAAAGTGATAAGTGAAATACTATCTTTCCACACTCCTCCAGCTGTGGTGGAGTGGAGTGAATGTGGAGAATATATTTCACTGTACTATTTTAGTATTTTACTTTATGGGAGACTTGCTCCCCTTGCCAAGTGTTGGATGTTAGGAGGGATATACAGCCTGCCTTATAATAATAATTTAATAATAATTTATTAGATTTGTATGCCGCCCCTCTCCCAAAGATCAGTCTGGTGTTATTTTCCAAACATGGCAAGTTAGATATTAATGCTGATGGCTGCAAATTAAGATAATGGAGATTATAAAAGGATTTGTATCGTTTCATAACTCTTGGCCTTCAGGCAATGTTTTAGAAACTTAATATTGCAAAGCACAATGCAATGACATTTGATATTAATTTAAGAGTGATTGCTAAAGAAAAGAGAGTTGTGTAGGAGGATAAGGGGGGGGGGGAAGAAATGTCATGATTTAATGAGATATGTGCTTGTAGCAGCAAAACTCAATTTTAGTCAACGCTGGAAGAAAGATACAATTGACTGAGAACTCAAACTTGGAGAATATACAAAACTGGCAAAACTAACAGTAAAGCTGCACAACAAAAGCTGAATGTTTCATGTATATAACATATCATATAGCATAGCAAATACAATCATTTACTGGCTTATAAATGTCTATACATATTGCGAATTAACAGACATATAAAACATGGAGAATCAGAAAGCCAATACAGTATTACTTTTTCAATCCTTTTAAAAAATATTTAACTGTTAAATTTGCTCCATAGCAGAAATAAATACTAAGGAAGTAAGAGAGACTTTCATATGATCGGTTTAAGATTGAAATTTCTAGTTTATAACAAATATTTTGATGTGAGTTATAGTTTCAAAATTGTATTTTGGATCAACAAGCCAAATAGCTTTATAATTGAAATAATGACACTGTAAATTGTATATTAACATAGATGGATTGGGTTTTTCTTTTCTTTTTAACAGATTAACAGAATTGGAAGGCAGCTTGTAGGTCATCTAGTCTAATCCCCTGCACAAGCAGGAGACCCTACATCTGCCTCTACCTCAGATTGAACTCATAACTTCCTGATTGTGAGGCAAGAACTCCATCTTTTCTTCTCTGTTCCCATTACTCTAAGCCAGTGTTTCCCAACCTTGGCAACTTGAAGATATCTGGACTTCAACTCCCAGAATTCTCCAGCCAGCAAATGCTGGCTGGGGAATTCTGGGAGTTGAAGTCCAGATATCTTCAAGTTGCCAAGGTTGGGAAACACTGCTCTAAGCCAGTGATGGTGAACCTATGGCACGGGTGTATGCGGAGCCATATCTGCTGGCACATGAGCCATTGCCCTAGCTCAGGTCCAAGTACATGTATGTGCCGGCCAGCTGGTTTTTGGCTCACACAGAGGCTCAGTGAGGGTGTTTTTGGTTTTCAGAGAGCCTCCAGGGGGGTGGTGGTGAAGGGCGTTTTTACCCTCCCTTGGCTCCAGGGAAGCCTTTGGAGCCTGGGGAGGGTGAAACGCAAGCCAACTGGGCCCACCAGAAGTTGGGAAACAGCCGATTTCCAGCCTCCAGAGGGCCTCTGGAGGGTGGGGGGAAGCTGTTTTCGCCCTCCCTAGATAATGAATTATGAGTGTGGACACTCGCGCATGTGCGATAGCACGTGCCCACACTCTTTCGGCACTCAAGGAAAAAAATATTCACCATCACTGCCCTAAGCTATCTTAATAATAGATGTTAATAATCTTCGGTCATATTACAAATACATTGTACGAATATCAATATATTGAATCCATGCAATTTTCAAGATAATAAAAAGCAAAAAGAAACGAAGAGATTCTCTTCAGTCTTATTATATAAATGCATGGCATTTTGAGAGATTGGGAAGCATAGTGGTTTCCTTACTATCACAAAATACTAATGGATTTCATTTCCAGACCTCTCAGTGCCATACAAGAAGAGTACCTAGTGAAAAAAATAACAGATATTTCACACTCTGATGCTTCTGAAATGACATCCCGAAAACTAGAAAATGTTCTTTTGCACAGGCATATTGCACTACTTTGAAACCGTGTAGTAAAGTTAAGCGTTACTGGAAAATGATAGAAAGAAAAATAAAAGAAAAAGTAAAACAGGAGATAGAAATAATCCCGGAATTTTATTTACTGGGTATAACTAATCAGAAATATAAGAAAGAAATTTTACACTTAGTTATTCATATTTTGACCGTAGCCAGGATAATATACGCGCAAAATTGGAAAGGGGAAAATATCCCCAAAGAAGAGGAAGTTATTAAGAAAATATTAGATTGCGCTGAAATGGATATGATGACAAGACGGTTAAAAGACCAAGAAGAAACAGAATTTTATGAGATATGGAACAAAGTGTATATATGGATAAACAAGAAGAAATATTAAAAGTAAAAATAAACAAACAAATAAATAAATAAATAAGAGAATTGTATTAGCAGAGATATGATTTAAGTGTTATGTTAGAATTAGTAGGGATATGATTTAAGAGTTATGTTAGAATTAGTCTATGTATGAAGATTTATTACAAAAAGTTAAACACATTTCTTCTTTTCATTTAAAGTAATAAGTTGATTTCAAGTATTTTTTGAATGTATTCTTTTTTCTGTATTGAAATTTTACTTCTAGAATAAGCGGGGAAGATACAACCCCATTTCTATGTTAAATGTATGTTTGTCGGTTTTGTCTATTATAAGAAAATTAATAAGATTTATTGAAACCAACTGTGGATCTTCATGACCCCATATAGGTTGGGTTGACCAACTGAGCTGAAAATAGTTTTTACAATAGTGCTGGGGTAATTTTTTCTGCTTTTTTGATCATCTATTTGCAGTGTTTCTGAGTCCACCGTAGCACCTGGCTCTTGGGTTTCAACTACCTTAGAAGGACTTTTAATAGGGTGGGTGATTTATTTGCTTTGTAACTCTGAGGTAGACATCGCTTTTAAAAATTATGATCAAATTGAACGCATACAACATGAAGGAAGCACATAGATGAATGGCAGCGGTGGGCTGTTCCCAGTACAGTCCGGTTCTAAGAACAGTAGCGCTGGCAGCATGAGGCTCCGCCCACCCATCCCAGATGCTTCTGTGCATACATAGAAGTGTCATGCACAAAAGTGAGCAAGCATGCAAACAGATAGTAAAACCGGTAAACCCACTAATGATGAAAAGGGACACACGATGCTATTCATGATATATCCTTTTTGTGCGAGCTGGGCATGATAGAATTTCATTAGTTTGACAGCTGGAAGAATGATTGCTTGCTCTGGATTCTCAATGTCAATAGAATAAAGGACACTTTCTAATTACTTTTAAGGAATAAGGGAGTGGATATGGCAGTGATGCCCAATGTATCCTAAGTCATGTGGGATGAACATTTTGGCAGTTGTTGTGGTTAGCTCTGGCCCAGCCCCTGCCCCAAGGAATGTGGACGTGGAGGTGGGGGAGACATCCACATGCCGCAGGCCTGTTTTGCTCCCAGTAGAATCTGCCGACGAAGTCTCCTCTGACCAAGGAAGCGTGAGTGACAGGGAAGAGGGGAGTTTGGCAGACAGCCCAGGAGGAGATCAATCATCTGTATCTTCCCTGGATTCTGAACAAGAATTAATGACACATCCACGTATGCGTAGAGTGATGCATAGGAGACAACAACTGAAGGATTATTACAAGAGAAAACGAGGCCACCTGTGGTTGGGTGGGGCTGCTGTAATTAATGCTACAGATAAAAGTGCAGCCTGGTGTTTTAGCCTCATGGCAGTTTATCTGATTCATTGTTTCATCAAGATCCTAATTTTTGCTGTTCAGGATTGTGTGTGTGGACTCTCTGGACTTTAGAATTGGACTCAATTTCCCAGTTATTGGGTGAGCAATTGGACTGCATTTAACCTGTGCCTTGTATGTACCAGAAAATCCCTTTGACATTTAAAAAGGGAGCTGTTTCTGTTTTTCTGTTTATAAAAACTTTTGGGTTTTCCTTTTATTGTGTGGTGTGTGTCTTTCTGAACTAATTACCCTGTAATTATGGGCGGTTGAGACACGCCGACAAAACAGCAGTATTCTGTATTCTCTTTTTTTGGAATTTTTTCAAACAAAAAACATAAATAAACACATATAAAAAAAGTAGACAAATCATACAATACATAAAACAGTTTACAGAAACTTGTGAATTTTGCGATAAAGTTGTTTTTACATTGCCTTTTCTACATTGTCCTCTTTTATTTTGTTTGGTTTTTTCATTTTTGTTTTTTTCTCTATCCAATTGTATAATTTCCCCCATACGGTATAACTTCCCTGTTTATTTTGCAATTCCACCATCATTTTACTTATTTTTGCGCATTCTAGTATCTTTCTGATTACCATTTGTTCTGTTAGTATACTTTTTTTTCCCATTTTGTGCAAAGCTCAATCTTGCCACTGTAAGTACATGGATTATAAAATATAAATTTGCCTTTGTATGATGCCCGCTGATAATACCTACTAGATATATTTCCGGTTTTAGTTCTAGTTCGTAATTTAGAACTTCTTTCAACCAATTTCTAATTAAGGCCCAAAGTTTTACTGCTTCTGGACACGTCCACCACATATGGAAGTACGTGCCATGTGGTGTTTTATACTGTCAGTATTCTGTATTTTCATTCTGTGCTGAAAAGCCCCTAATTTTTCATTCTGAGAATCCTTGACCTCATTTACATATTGAACCATTGCCATCATTTAGATCTTCTTGATTGGCCATTCCCAACCTAATTTAACAGGTTAGCTGCCATCACTTGTTAAGCTCTCATATACTCCTATGAATTTCTGAGTGGTATATTTAACTAGGTTAAATAAGTATCCTTCTACTGAAGATGTTAAACATAAGTGGCTAGTTTTAACGTTTTTAAACCTTTGGAAACATCTGTACGCAAGTCATGTGGGTTTCTTAATGGAAAAGGTTTATGTATTGAAAAGTGATGGAAAGCAAGCGCTCTGGTTCCTGTCCAATACTTCATTGTATATCAGAAGCAAGCTACCACATCTGGCGCAATAGTAAAACTGAAATAATCCTTTGCCTCATAAAACTGTAATCCCCTCAAGAAAGTTGGGGTGGGGTAGCGTCTCCTGTATGACACACAATCTGCCCCATATAATTTTTCCCATCGTGTGTTCAAAAGACAAAAGTTTGCCTTCATGTGGCGTATACCTCAGTGGAAAGATTGTGCAACCTCCAGCCTGTGTACAACTTCCAGAAATGTGTGAGTGCTACATGGAAAAAATTAGCAGCCTTGTCCGTTAAAACGTTTCTGACTCCTGAAGCTCTCCACAGGTCCCAGACGCATCTTGATTTATTTATGGCCTGCACATATGCTCACAAACCTGTGGTGTCAGCATAATAGCTTGTGACCTCAATGAAACATACCAAGCTGATTTTGCTGTCCTCTGGGTAGTATTAACAGTCACAGAACATATACTACACAAAAATAGATGTTGACAGCTTGTGTCTTTGGTTCTTTACATAAGCGTTCTTATTCCCTACCCCCAGCTTTTCCTTTGCTACTCAAACGGGTTGCTAGATTTCCTTATCGTAATGTTGCTAAGCTGTCTTGAAACACAACAGGCAATTCAGTAACAGTGATTTGTGTCTTAAATTCCTATGGAATTTATAGCATTCGTGTGGCTGTAATTTAACCCAAATCCAATGAATTTCCGTGGGGCTTTCAGGTTTTTGCCGAATTTGGGCCGATGGATGCAACAGAATTGTACAAAAAGTCAACAAATGCAAGCAAGTCAGAAAAAGGTTTCTGAGCAAGTCGTGGAAGAGGTCTTATGCTGGCTCAGATGATTGGTCTTCAGAATATAGGTACTCCTCGACTTACGGCTGCAATTGAGTCCCAATTGTCTGTTGCTAAGCGAGACATTTGTTGTGAATTTTGCCCCAATTTATGACCTTTCTTGACACAGTTGTTAAGTGAATCGCTGCAGTTGTTAAATGAATCTGTTTTTCCCATTGACTTTGCTTGTCAGAAGAACACAAAAGGTGGTCACGTGATCCTGGGAAACTCCAGCAGTCATAAATGAGAGTCAATTCCCACACGTCTGAATTTGGATCACATGACCATGGGGATGTTGCAATGGTTGTAATTGTGAAAAGTGGTAGTAAGTCACTTTTTCAATGCTATTGTAACTTTCAGCAGTCACTAAATGAACTTGTAAGTCGAGGATAATCTATACACTAAATTTCACTATATGACATCCCCCAGGTACAACTCATTGAACATAGGATGGGGAGCATGATAAAGTAGTTGGTAGGAGATGAAAAAAAAGCATTTCCTTTACATTTCATTAAGATAATGAAGGCTTGCATTGGCTGCCGATCAGTTTCCGGTTGCAATTCAAAGTGTTGGTAATGACCTATAAAGCCTTACATGACATCGGACCAGAATACCTCTGGAACTGTCTTCTGCTGCACGAATCCCAGCAGCTGATAAGGTCCCACAGAGTTGGCCTTCTCCGGGTCCCATCGATTAAACAATGTGGTGGGCCCCAGGGGAAGAGCCTTCTCTGTGGCGGCCCCGGCCCTCTGGAATCAACTCCCCCCAGAGATCAGAACTGCCCCCACCCTCCTTGTCTTTCGTAAATTGCTGAAGACTCACCTGTATCGCCAGGCATTGGGGAATTGAGATACCTCCCCCAGGCTTATATAGGTTTATGTATGATATGCTTGTGTTGTATGGTTTTAAATGACGGGGTTTTTTATTTTTTAAAAAATATTAGATTTGTTACATTGTCAAATTGTTATTATTGTTGTGAGCCACCCCGAGTCTGCGGAGAGGGGCGGCATACAAGTCTAATAAATAATAATAATAATAATAATAATAATAATAATAATAATAATAATAATAATTATTATTATTATTATTATTATTATTATTATTATTATTATTATTATTATTATTATTATTATTATTATTATTATTATAAGCCTCACTCAGGTATATTCTGTTCCTGATGATATACAAATGAATTATTGTAAATCATCCATATACTACTTACTTGCTTCTCTATTAATAAATGAAAATAAATGTATTTATTTATTTATTCGACTTTTATGCCACCCAATCCCGAAGGACTCAGGGCAGTTTAAAGGAGGAATGGCAGGAAACTGGCCGGGCCTTTGTGCCGCTCTCAAATTTCCTGGGAAATTTTTCCGTGCTCAGGTTCCTAAGTAGAAAATGGTTCTTAAGAAGAGGCAAAAAATCTTGAACACCCGGTTCTTATCTTGAAATGTTCTTAAGTAGAGGCATTCTTAGGTAGAGGTACCACTGTATTCATCTTTTTTGTCCATTCATCTATCAATCAGCTTTCTTACCATTTTACTCTCCGTAATTAGTAAGGGACCATATGATTTTGTCTATGTCACCTTGTCATTATTTAATTCTGAACTTGTCTGCGAGTTAAACATTGTTGCAAACACATACTATACAGGACAGTATTACAAGCACACTCTGCCCACAGTCTGGAGTTTGATCATGATGGAGCTCAAGATTGACTCATCCTACCATCCTTCAGAAGTCAGTAAAATGTGGACTAAGATTGTTGGGGTCAATATGCACATAATGCAAACCACCCAGGGAATGCTATAAAGAGCTATGAGTTGATATATAAGCCTAAATGATATTGCTATTACTATTTCTCCTATGATATTCCCAGGCTATAGAAAACACTTTTTCTGTCCCCATTCTTTCCACATTTAGAAAAACTCACATATGTCCCTAACTTCTTAAATTCTGTTTCCAAATTTGTTGGAGTCTTTTCAGGAGAAATGTGGACTAAAATTTGAATGAATGAGTGAAGGAATGGATGGATGGATGGATGGATGGATGGATGGCATGACAAACTAAACTTCTGGAACTGAGTACTGTTTGGAACTCAAAGCTCAAAGAATATTGAGTAGCTCAGTGGTAGATTTAAGATCTAAGCCTAAAACTGATAAATCTGCAGAAAAATCAGATGTCCAATCGTATTGGATGAGAAAACACAGGCCCAGTTGCTTTTTTGGGAAAAAAAAAAACCCTTCTCCTTAAACACAGAAATATCAGAGTTTTTATATCTTTTTCCCTCCTGCGGTAGAATAAATTCCCCAAATTGCTGAGGTCCAGTCAAATATATTATCTTCTGCAATACAAACTATCAGTTATAATGAGATTAAAAACTCATTATTTTCAGTGTTATATCTCAGGGCCTTTCATTTTCACACTCTACCCTTGACTTGATCATTCCAAACCATATTTATGTCAACATTCTCTAGATAAATGGACTTGGCTTTTAAAGTAATTATTCTTTCTATCAGAAACAGGTTTCCATTAATGATAGTTTTTAAAAAAACCACGGCTGTCATTCAGTTATCTCAGTGCACTGATAAGAAAAAGTACCTTTTAATTCAATTATTGCAGCCTGGATTGAAAGGATTAGCATTTGGAAAACAGCCAACAATGTCGCCAAGTTCTACTCCCATAAAGGGCTTAGTAAAAGCAATTGTCTCACCCTAAATAAGTGTAACCATTGCAAACAAAGGTCTTCATTGTTTTAAACAAACATCTTAATTTTGGGAAGAGACTTTTATTATTACGTATATTATCTATTAATAATATAACTATTATTACCCCCACAAGCTTGTTTTCAAAATTATAATATACATTATGCTTTTCACAAACAGATTGCATTGCATGTATCTGCGGTGTGGCTACTTACAATCAACAATTGCTAGATAAAAGTTTAGAACATTGCACAAGTTGGAGATTTAATTTGCAGTTGCATTGGGTGGAGAAATGTGGTCCCTTTTCATGGTCTATAGCAAGAAATATGTGCTTTGGGTATGTGGTATGCTGTTTCAAGCAGGATCAAACAGAAGGAGCGACCACTTGTGGAAGGGAGAAAATGCTAGACTAATTAGACATATTTATTCAAGAGTGGAATATAAAGCTACTAGTAGAATTTACAAGGCCAAAATAAATGTGTTAAAAAACCCAGTGAGACAAATGGGCAAAAAGCAGGACTGTCCATTACTCAAACCACTAAAGCTAGGGATCATCTAATGACTGGAAATAAATTTAGAAAATACATTTCTCTCCCCACTTCCCCCCTCTGTATTTCTCTCTCTGCTCTCTCTCCCTCCCTTTTTCTCCTCTGCTCTCTTAGTATGTGTTCTGCCGGGCTCTATGGTAAGAGTCTGCCGAAAATTCAAGGGTACAAATTTCAGACGCACACATGTTTGAAAATTCAAAACAATGTTCTTTATCACAAAATTCAAAAGAAACAAAGCACCCTTTTTGTATTGCAAAGAACACTCGTCCCAAAACAACCTTGTAGGCTGTACAATTCCCTTAATCAATCCTTAAGTACTTAGCTAGCAGCTGTGAAGAAACGTCACATCCCTCCTTCTTCCAGCAAAGTGAGACACACATACTTTGCTCTGCTGTGGTTTCAAAGGCGTGAAAAATCAACAAACAAAATCCGGAAAACAGCAAGGCATGGTCCTGAAGAACTGTGATCAGATAATCTTCTACAACAGCCAAACCCACACGCTGCTATTTGTATCAGCAGCTCTAATTACTAGAGCCCCAGCCAAACACAGGTGGCCTCTCTTATCTCCTGTAATATGTCCTCAATTGGCCTCTTCTATGCATAACTCTGTGCCTGCGTGGGTCCAAGACTTCCGCATCCGAATCGACCGAAGATAATGGAGATTGGCTTCCTGGGCTGTGTGCCAAGCCCCCCTCTTCCAAGTCACCCCCACCTTCTTCTTCGTCCGAGGAAACTGCACTACCTGATTCTGTTGGCAATAAAACAGGCCTATGACATGTTGATGTTTCCCCTGCATCCGTCTCCACATTCCTTGGGGCAGGAGCTGGGCCAGAGCCAACCACAACAGTACGGCTCTATGTTTTTGTTAGCCTTTGCAAATCACTGAAGGGATGCTTCAGCCTTGCCATCAGCACAATGCTTCTAAAAACATCAGTAAGATCTTCTAAATACTTAGCATGGCTGCTTGCTTGCTTGCTTGCTTGCTTGCTTGCTTACTTACTTACTTACTTACTTACTTACTTACTTACTTACTTACTTACTTACTTACTTACTTACTTTTTGTTGATAGATAGATAGATAGATTGATTGATTGATTGATTTTCACCAGCGTGCATATTTATTTATTTATTTATTTATTCATTCATTCATTCATTCATTCATTCATTCATTTATTTATTTATTTATTAGATTTGTACGCCGCCCCTCTCCGTAGACTCAGGGTGGCTTACATCATACAATAAAACAATTCACAACAAATCTAATAAATTTAAAAATTTTTAAAAGCCATTATTAAACCAGACATACACACAGACATACCATACATAAACTGTATAGGCCCAGGGGAGGGGGGAATGCCTCAATTCCCCCCTGCCTGACGGCAGAGGTGAGTTTTAAGGAGTTTACAGAAGGCAAGGAGGGTGGGGGCAGTTCTAATCTCCGGGGGGACCTGGTTCCAGAGAGTCGGGGCCACCACAGAGAAGGCTCTTCCCCTGGGACCCGCCAGACGACATTGTTTAGTCGACGGGACCCGGAGAAGGCCAACTCTGTGGGACCTAATCGGTCACTGGGATTCATGCAGCAGAAGATGGGCCCAGAAATATTCTGGTCCGATGCAATGAAGGGCTGCTTTAAAGGTCTTCAGGATCAATAGTCGGTTCTAAAACCCTTTGCTATCAGTTTGCATGCATGGTTGCCTGTGTGCGAGACGTTATTGCACATGCTTAGAAGCATCCTGGGTGGGTGGATGGGTGGAGCCTACCAGATCATAGAACTGGGACAAACCGGGAGCAACCTACCGCTGCTTCAGGTGTAGCCTGTGCATGTATTCAAGACATATTTGTTGGAACATTTGCTCCATTAAACCACGAGCAGAAAGTGACCTGATGAATCCAGATGCAGGGCTTTTCAGTAGTTAGGTAAGCATCTTTGCTGAACTATTTCCAGGAGTGGATCAGAAGTTTTAGAAAAGGCTTCTGCATATTTGCAATACAGCAAATGTTCAGTTGATACAATTTGCCTGGTCCCAGTAATGCTTTTTAAGGCAATGAGTACTATTTTCCATACTTTCAAATCCCTGAATGTATTTTAGTTTTCCAGTGTTTTTCTAGAGCCAACTTAGCAGCTAAAAATGAAAATTTATTTATTTATTGGATTTGTATGCCGCCCCTCTCCGCAGATTCGGGGCAGCTAACAACAGTAATAAAACAGTATATGACAATAGTCCAATAATAAAAACAGTTAAAAACCCATTACATAAAAACCAATCATATATACAGACACACCATGCATAAAATTGTA
The DNA here is from genome assembly GCF_031021105.1 of Erythrolamprus reginae. Classification (NCBI taxonomy): domain Eukaryota; kingdom Metazoa; phylum Chordata; class Lepidosauria; order Squamata; family Dipsadidae; genus Erythrolamprus; species Erythrolamprus reginae. Next base: position 284,390,965 of record NC_091950.1, read on the forward strand.
AAGGCCTAGGGGGAAAGTGTATCTCAATTCCCCCATGCCTGGTGGCAGAGGTGGGTTTTAAGCAGCTTACGAAAGGCAAGGAGGGTGGGGGCGATTCTAATCTCTGGGGGGAATTTGTTCCAGAGGATCGGGGCTGCCACAGAGAAGGCTCTTTCCCTGGATCCCACCAAGCGACATTGTTTGGTTGAAGGGACCCGGAGAAGACTCACTCTGTGGGACCTAACTGGTCGCTGGGATTCGTGCAGCAGAATGGAAGTCTTGACTAGATATCGTGCCATTTTAGAGAAAATGAGTAAAAGAGGTCCCACTAATGCTTTTCATGTACAGGAGAAGATATCACATGATTCAGCTCCACGGGGTCCTTGGCATCCTCTGGAAGCCTCCACCAGCATTTGCAGTAGCCAGAAGAAACTTATCCACATGTCTTGCAGATGTGCAAAAGCCCTTCCAGTGTTTAAAGCAGTCTTAGAAGCATCACAAGCAACATCAGTGCGAGTGAAGTCTTGTTGGGCTATGAGAAAAGCTGATAAAAGAAGAAAGGGGAAATATGAAAAAAAAACCTGGGCTAGTCATTTTGTGCCTAGAAACCAATAGTGGGTTGTTTCCGGTTCGGCCCAATTGTAAGAACCGGTAGCACCGGCAGTGAGAGGCTCCGTCCACCTGCCTAGGATGCTTCTACGCATGGACAGAAGATTCTGCACATGTGTAGAAGCATCACGAGTGCATGTGAGCATGAGCATGAACCGGTAGTAAAGGGTTTTAGAACACACTACTGCTAGAAAACAGAGGGCTGAGATGCTTTATGTATGTACTGAGTCTACTGGAGAAGGGCAGCCTATCCATGCAAACAATTGAAACTCTGGAGAAGGTGCAAAAAAGAGCAACCAAGATGACTAAGGGACTGGAAACCAAGACTTAAGAAGAGAGACTGAGGGAACTGGGCATGGATAACCTAGAGAAAAGGAGGGCCAGAGCGGACATGATAGCAGTCTACAAGTATACGAGGGGATGTCACAGAGAGGAGGGGATCATTTTATTCTCCAGGGCACCAGAGGGCCGGACGAGGAACAACGGCTGGAAGCAGACCAAGGAGAGATTCAACATGGAGATAAGGAAGAACTTCCTGACGGTCAGAGCGATCAAGCAATGGAACAACCTACCAGCGGACGTTGTGAACTCCAACACTCTGGGCATTTTTAAGAGAAGATTGAACTGCCACATGACTGGTGTGCTATAGGGTTCCTGCTTGGGCAGGGGGTTGGACTTGATGGCCTTCGTGGTCCCTTTCAACTCTAACAATAAATAAATAAATAAATAAATAAATAAATAAATAAATAAATAAATAAATAAATAAATAAATAAATAAATAAATAAATAAATAAATAAAACAAATAAATAAAACAAATAAATAAAACAAATAAATAAAACAAATAAATAAAACAAATAAATAAATAAATACTTTATATATGTCTTCACTGAAATACAACAAGCCTTCTCAGAACTGCCAAGTTCAAGTAATGTTCAACCTTTCCTCATAATCTTCCAACCAAAACGAGAAATATAGCAGCTTATTATAGGCATTCTGTTTAAGCAAACGCAAGTTATTATCTCATGGTCAATTGCAGATCATTTGCTAAAATGGTTTTAAACAATATTTTATAGGGTATCAAGTTCCAAGGGACCTCATTGAGTTCATATTCCAATTCATTTTATCATGTTTTTGTAAAAGAAAATATAATCTTTATTGAAGATAAATAGGGGAGGGGATACATAAAGCAAAAGGACTATATGAACATTGGTGCAAATGTATATGAATTTAGAGTATACAGTTATAAATCAAAATACACGCTTACATAAAGAAAGAAAATAAGGAAGAAAATAAAGCTAAAGAGAGAGAAAGAAAAAGAGAGAAAAGGGAGAGGGAAAGAGAAGAGGGAAAATTAAAAATAAGCAAGAGAAAAGAAAGAAGAGATAAATTCATCTATAAATTTATCAAATGTCGTAAATAGTGTCATCTTATCTGTTGACCCGATTACTCTACAACTTTTAAGATCTTTACTATCAATTTAAATGAATGTTTTAGGTTTCTAAACTTGAGTTAGAGTTTAAATTTTGTCATTTTGAATTTGTTCATCCTTTAATCAATGATTCATAATGTTATTTTATAAGTTTGTGGGATAATTGTTTGGGTGAAGGGTAAAAGGATCATGATGCAGTTGTATAACATGTTTCTAAAGGTTTTAAGAGCACCATTGTGTTTCCATCCTGTTTTCCCCAAAATAAGGCATCCCCTGATAATAAGCCCAATTGGGCTTATGAGTGCATGACAATAAGGTCAAGCACTTATTCAAAAAAAATATAAGACAGGGTCTTATTTTCGGGAAAACATGGTATATAATAGAGATTCACTTGATTTAAATAACATGTTTATGCATCACGTTTTAAATAATATGAATATTCTTCATAGGTTAAAAAAACCCTCAAAAGCCTATGGAGAAATAACTGACTCATTTAAAACCACTCTGAGATTTGTACCCAAGTCTTCTGTAAGGCAAATTCAACAGATATGTTGTATTTCCTGACAACAGTTAAATTTCTAGTCCTACAAGGTCCATGCATTTCCCATTCTTTGCTCATCAGATTTATTTATGAATTTCAAAGAAATCAAAGACTCAGAGAACAGAAAAAGAGTAGTCAGAACATACTTCCATGTTTTCAATGATTAAGGTATATTTTAAATACATTTTTAGTAATATCGCATTGTCTTAACAAAGTGGTAATTTGGCACTATATCAGTGTATACTATGAGCTCTGAACATTATACCTTAATTATTTTATTGAAAAACATCAAAATAACACAATATTTTAGATTTGTTACCTATCTGGTCATCTCATTGTTTAATCAGGTATAAATGAAAAAAAGTCATTCCTTGCCATGCGTGAACATAGTCACAAGGAAGGAGGACTCATCAAATTCTCTGCAGTGAATAATGTCCTCCCTATCCTCCTTTATCCTTTTGCCCCTTTCAAATTCTAGTAATCTGTGAAAGTTTTTGGCTCACATCATCACTATCAACTACCCATTAAATGCAACTTCTTGAGAGCAAAATCTTAAGAGCTTCAGGCTAAGATAGTGATGTTTGGATAGCCAAATTATTTTTAGAGGGCTAGTTTTCACTAGCTATCTGAAGGAAAAGCTTAAGAAAGCCTCAATCTTGATGGGGTAAACTCATTGTCACTATTATCTATCCAGTTCCTGGGGATTATGTAAAATGCAAAACTAAAACTATGGCAGATATTTGTTAACTCACTGGTTCAGGAAGGAATTCTCTAATTTTCATACTGTGTGTGTTAGATTTGCACGTAATTGAAGAGGCGAGTCACAGCAACAGTTCAGCACCTTTATTAATTCCAAGCTGAAGGTAATATCAACTGCTGGCAGTCTGCAGGGAAGCCACTTTTAAAGGCTTCCCTTGATCCTGCTAGCCAATGACAGATTTAAAACTGTCACTTCTAGATTAACCAATCTGCGGCCACTATGCAAATGATTATTATGTCTGTCTGTACGTAATACCATGTCACCGCATTAAAATTGTTGTGTTTTTCATACAGCTGTATTTCCAGCAATGGACCACCTGTGCTATCCCCAACCCCTTTTTCTTTTTTTTTCTTTCTTTTTTTTAAATATACTTTATTAGGTTATAAAAAAAAAACACAGGGAAAAGGGGGATGGGAATACAAAAAAGAGAAGTAGGATGGGAATGGGGTAAAGAATATTTTTATACAGCAGCTTATATATATTTTTGTATATACGTTCCAAATATTTGTCTATATGTAATTATTTTGTATTCAATATTCTTATTTGGATAATCTTATAACTGTAATATTTAATAGTCCAAGGGTGATGTGGAAAGGAAAAGTAGTTGAAGGTGGGATAGAAAAGAAAAGAAGGAGGAAAGGAAAGGAGAAAGAAAGAAAAAATAGAAAAAGAGAAAAAAGAGAAAAAGAAACTAGCAGGCATATGGATTGTGATGACTTAGTTTGATTATGTTTGTTATTTTTGTTAGTGAGAATTATTTGTGAGTTATGATATTAGTAAGTTATTAATAGTTATCAAGTGGATTGAACTCAGACAGGGATTGTATTGATTTTGGTCCAAATTTCTATTGTGTATATCTTTATTTTGATTTATATTAAGAGATTTTGATTGGTTTTTGTTTTATTGTTTTTAAAGTTAGACAACCATCTGAACCATTTCTCCCAGGCCTTGTAGAACTCTAAATCATTTTTGTTTTGTATTTCCATTGTTATTTTTGATAGTTCGGCACATTCCATAATTTTACTAATAATGGTTAAGTTTGTCGGAGTTGTCCCAACCCCTTTTTCATGGTAGTAATTTTTCAGGGGTGTGTGGGGTGTTCAGGGAGAAGTAGCATCTCTAGTGTAGGGGCAGGTCGTGTCCTTTCACAGCAGCTCAGGACCTCATTCGTCTTTGGTCCCCACCGCTCACTCAGCTCTCACCTGTGACTTCTAGTAGCTGTAGCATGCACAGTGGCCACACCCCAGGCAACAGCCTTCAAAGGCTGGCCAAACCATGTTGAGAGTAGCCATTGGGTTATCGAGATAGGGACTTGTCTATCCTGAGCACGTGAAGACAGATTCCAGCAGACTGAGCAGATGAAAACAACTAGAATAGAGCAACGGTCATGAAGGCAGTTTCTGCAAGCGATGTGGTACACTAAGAGCACGACAAAACACGAATGACACCTTGGCCACTGCGCCCAGCCCATCTCCAGCTATCTTGACTCTTGTCCTGCTATGGGAGCAAGATGGAATCTGGGAAGGGGGAAGAGTGAGGCTGACTATGCACAGCTCTCCCTCACTTCAATCCAATTCAAGCGCAAGTCTTGACACCCCTCACAATTTAGATGTCGAGGTCCTCTTCAAACACAACGGACGAACATCAATACTTTTTCATGTTCTGTGCTGTAAAAATGCAAAGTAGGCATTTTGCTAGTGGCTCTGGAGAAGAAGAGGAATGGAAAGAACAATTTCAACACATCTCAGTGAAAAGGCTGATTTTGTTTTCATTAACGAACAGAAAATGACATGCTTGTTTTTCCAGTGTCTTTTACTGACTTGTTAATTGCTAAGAGAGTCTCACAGGTGTCATCAGTTAATAGAACTCTTGGCCGTCTACCCTTTGAGTGATAGGTAGGTGAGTAAAACTGGGATGCACCCCCCCTTCCTCCCTCCCACCGTCCCCCCCCCCATTATTTTCCCTGCCAGAAATATTGCCTTTTTCTCAGCACACCAGAAGAATTGACAGAAATGCTGAAGACTGAGTGTTGTGCTTATGTGGACTTCTTGTTATATACCGAAAGCATCACCTCCCTATTTGTTTAAGAAGCAGAATATATATAAAGCCCTTCATGGCATCGGACCAGAATATCTCCGGGACCGCCTTCTGCCGCACGAATCCCAGCGACCAGTTAGGTCCCACAGAGTTGGCCTTCTCCGGGTCCCGTCGACTAAACAATGTCATCTAGCGGGACCCAGGGGAAGAGCCTTCTTTGTGGTGGCCCCGACCCTCTGGAACCAGGATTGCCCCCACCCTCCTTGCCTTTCGTAAACTCCTTAAGACCCACCTTTGCCATCAGGCATGGGGGAATTGAGGCATCTTCCCCAGGCCTATACAGTTTATGTATGGTATGTTGTGTGTATGTTTTTTAAATTATGGGTTTTTAGTTTTTAAATATTAGATTTGTATTTTACATTGTTCTCTGCCATTGCTGTGAGCCGCCCCGAGTCTGCGGAGAGGGGCGGCATACAAATGCAATAAATAAATGAATGAATGAATGAATGAATGAATGAATGAATGAATGAATGAATGAATGAATGAATGAATAAGAATAATCATTTTCCTTCGATCAGGAAAACATCTTTTCTCTACAGCATGGACTTTCACATCACTAAAAACACAGAGGAACCATGTACTATTCTATTATTAAGAACATCTGTTAACACTCCAAAAAAAAAAAAAAGGATACGATATTGCTCTGTGAATTTCCTGGCCTCTCCAAGTGGATGGATGCGGACAGTCAATCTCTGCATTGAAGCAGGGCCCAGAAATTTTTTGATGGTGGAAGAGCGCTTTACATTTGGAGCAACAAGAACCTTAGTGGTGGGAGTCGCATCACCCACTAGAAGCACCAAGGAACTTCCAGTTTGAAAGGATTATCACCATTGAAAGTATATTACTATTGCCTGGGGGATGCCCAGTTGGGGACTCCTTTCATGTCCCCAGCAGGAGCTGGAGTGAAGGACGGAGGTCACCCTGGCCCCACTTGGGTCTTGAATGTGGGCTTGCCAAACCATGTGCTTCTTAATGGTGGGGAATAAATGCAAAATGGAGAGAGTCACATCACAGCATGGGAGGAATTTCTCCTTTGACTTGGGTTTTGGGAAAAAAAGAAGTTTCTCCTTTCCCTTTTGTTAACATGTACAGTCCCATTAGGGAGTTTAAAGTACAACTATTGCATATTTTCTTCCTCAAACAAGAAAAAAAAATCATGCCTCTAACATTTGACTGACACTGTTAGAAAGGAATCCAGGGAGCAGAAATTGTGGATATGCTGTACAAGCATATTTTTGGTTGCCCTTATTAGCAAATAGCTTATAACTATGAAAGATGGCCTACCTTTACTGCATGAAAGGTGCATATTAAAACAAAAGCATAGACTAAACTTTTGAAAAAGAGGGGACCTACGGGAAGAGCCTTCTCTGTGGCAGCTCCCACCCTATGGAATCAACTGCCCACTACCGGTCTTCTGGAAAGCCGTTAAGACCTGGCTTTTCCGGCAGGCCTGGAATTAGATTGACTGCTGTGTGTATATGGTTCTTTTTAAGATATTATTTTATTGTTGTTATATTACTGATTTTATCATGCAATTTGGATGGTATTTTAATGCTATTGTATTTATTCCACTTGTTAGCCACTGAGTCTGCTTTGGATTGAGCAGCATATAAATACAATGAATGAATGAATGATTGATTGAATAAGTAAGTAAGTAAGTAAGTAAGTAAGTAAGTAAGTAAGTAAGTAAGTAAGTAAGTAAATAAATAAATAAATAAATAAAACTCCAAACCAATTCATCTAAGAATTATCCATATAACTAAACACAGGATAATAAACTATGGATGGCTACTATGCTACCATTCAAAAGATGTGTTAGAGTTTCTCTGTTTTTCTCTCCTCTTCTATACTGAATATTCAGTAACCAATACTGAATATGCAGAACCAAATACTGCAAATAAAAAACACCAACTTCTCACACAATTTGATGGGTGTTGCTGGTTGATTGTACAATAAAAAGTTCAACATAATCCCATTTTAGTGTTGGCAAACTTAAAGAGCAATTGTCAGAAGAAAACAAAATCTATATTGCAAAAAGCAGAGATTCCTCGAAAACAAAAACCTCATCCAATTCCTTAGAGTTTAGTAACGGGGGTGCTTTCCCCCTAGGCCTTTACAATTTTATGCATGGTATGTTTGTATGTATGATTGGTTTTTATAACAATGGGTTTTTAACTGTTTTTAGTATTGGATTATTGTTATATGCTATTTTATTACTGTTGTTAGCCGCCCTGAGTCTGCGGAGAGGGGCGGCATACAAATCCAATAAATAATAATAATAATAATAATAATAATAATAATAATAATAATAATTGTAGCAGAGTGCCTACTGTCCCCTGTCCTAATGTTTCTCTCTTACTAATATCATGTATATAAACATTGTTATATCTTTGTACACTACCAATATGTACCTGACAAAATAAAATAAATAAATAAAATACAGTAAATAAGATTTTTCAAATCTAAATCTAATGTGCTTAATATGAATTAGATGATGAAGTTTTTACAGTTCTCTCTGAAGTACTGAACAGGAAAATGGACTCACAAAACTGGGTGCAAAAAAACTAATGTGATTTGTGTCGTCTTCATCTTTTGCAAGATTAGGAGGGCGTTGTTTCAAACTCACCAACCATCTCTTTAAAATCAATATAAAATTTATCATACATATAAACTTTACTAGCTGTAGCACATAAATCAAAATATGCTTCTCTAAAATATAATAAGTACAGTAATACCTCATGATACGAACTTAATTGGTGCAAGGAGGAGGTTCGTAAGACGAAAGGTTCGTAAGACGAAACATTGTTTCCCATAGGAAACAATGTAAAGTCAATTAATCCGTGCAACCAAAAAAACCCTCGCAAAAAACCGGCTTTCGGCGACTGCTGGGAAGCCGCGTGGCTGTTTTAAAAGGTGACAGCCGGCCTGGGGGGCTTCCCAGCACCCCCCCGAACCCAGGTTCGGAATTCGGGGGGTGCTGACAAGCCCCCCAGGCCGGCTGCAACCTTTTAAAACACCCACGCTGCTTTGCAGCTGTCTCCCAAAGCCGAAAGCGGAAGTTCGGCTTTAGCGTTCGGCTTAGGAGACAGCTGCGAAGCGGCGCGGGTGTTTTAAAAGGTCGCAGCCGGCCTGGGGGGCTTGCCAGCACCCCCCGAACCCCGAACCCAGGTTTGGGGGGGTGCTGGCAAGCCCCCCAGGCCGACTGCGACCTTTTAAAACACCCACGCCGCTTCGCAGCTGTCTCCCGAAGCCGAACGCGGAAGTTCGGCTTTAGCGTTCGGCTTCGGGAGACAGCTGTGAAGCGGCGCGGGTGTTTTAAAAGGTCACAGCCGGCCTGGGGGGCTTCCCAGCAACCTCCCGAACCGAACCCGGGGTTCAGCAAAATTTTGCCTCTTCTTACAAACTTTTTTCGAGTTACGAACCGGCGTTCGGGAGGCTTCTGGGAAGCCCCGCCACCCGGCTGTCACCTTTTAAAACAGCCGCACGGCTTCCCAGCAGTCTCCGAACGCCGGTTCGTAACTCGAAAAAAGTTCGTAAGAAGAGGCAAAATTTTTCTGAACCCCGGGTTCGTATCACGAGTTGTTCGTAAGACGAGGGGTTCGTATCTTGAGGTACCACTGTATTTTATATATAACTGTTCTCTGTAAAGGCGCATCCACCAGATTCCATGCCTCACTTCATTTTAGAAAGTTTATTTCTTTAAAAAGTAACAAAAGGGAGTAACAGGACATATCTTCATCAGCTTGTGTTTTTAGGTATTTTGACTAATTTTTTCTATCTATACCAGCCATTTCATAAGAACACTTTCAAATCACAACCCTACTGCCCAAATTTAAGGACCCTTGAGTTTAAAAGACAAACTTTAATTTATCCAGCTTACCCAGAAATACCTTTTCAAAAGTCAGGGAAAATGCACACAAATGCTTCCATAGAAATAGACTTTTTCATCTTTGAAAATAGTTTTTGCTACGTTCCCTATAGCATTGTACCCTAATCTGTAATCCTGCTGTATCAATTTGTCACTCAATAGAGTCACACTAAATGTAGCCGTTATTTGTTTGTTTATTATTTATTTATTTATTTATTGCATTTGTATGCTCCCCTCTCCGTAGACTCGGGGCGGCTAACAACAGTAATAAAAAACAGCATGTAAATCCAATACTAAAACAACTAAAAAACCCTTATTGTAAAACCAAACATCCATACAAACAAACAAACATACCATACATAAATTGTAAAGGCCTAGGGGGAAAGAATATCTCAGTTCCCCCATGCCTGATGGCAGAGGTGGGTTTTAAGGAGCTTACGAAAGGCGAGGAGGGTGGGGCCAATTCTAATCTCCAGGGGGAGTTGGTTTCAGAGGGTCAGGGCCGCCACAGAGAAGGCTCTTCTCCTGGGTCCCGCCAAATGACATTGTTTTGTTGATGGGACCCGGAGAAGGCCCACTCTGTGGGACCTAACCGGTCACTGGGATTAGTGTGGCCGAAGGTGGTCTCGTAGATACCCTGGTCCGGTGCCATGAAGAACTTTATAGGTGATGACCAACACTTTGAATTGTGACCGGAAACTGATCCGCAACCAATGCAGACTGCGGAGTGTTGGTGTAACATGGGCATATTTAGGGAAGCCCATGATTGCTCTCGCAGCTGCATTCTGCACGATCTGAAGTTTCCGAACACTTTTCAAAGGTAGCCCCATGTAGAGAGTATTACATATATATATATATATTTCCCAATTCCTTTTAAAGCATGTTGGGGGGCATGACACCTAATGAATGTACCCCATAATCCCCTGGTACTGTGTATTTACTGCCAGAGTCAAAGATAAAATCATAAACCTCTCAGAAGGCCTTGGGTATTGCAAAAATAATGAGTCAGAGATTACTGTTGACCTCTTACTCACATTAAGCACAGATCTGTCATCTCATCAAATGTTGACCGGAAAATATAATTCAAAATGATGATACAAATCAAAGGTGACTCCCTCACACTCCTGTCTCCACTTGAGAGCCACCGAAAACATGGGATAGAACATCAACTCAGTAAAAACAATTTCAGCTCATACACAGACTTGATTTCTTTGATGTAGGAGATGGGGAATCCATGAGAGCCAAATATTGTTTTACACAACAATTTTTGTGACAAATCTATGCATAAGCCTTTGCTGAATCTCTGGGAGGCAGACAGCAACTTATCTTAGCATTTGGAAAACAGATTCTCATTTACGTTTATTGGATTTATATGCCGCCCCTCTCCGCAAACTCGGGGCGGCTCACAACAATAATAAAAAACAGTACAGTACATAATACCAAATCCAATGCCCACCCATCTAGTTACAATTTAAAATTAATAATCTCATAAAAACAGTATATATAAAAAACAGGCACACAGTCAATCAATCAACAAAACAACAAAACAATTTGCCGGACTGGTGACATATAGTGCAGTGTTTTTGTACCTGCCTGCTTTAAAATCAATCATGGCATAATCCCTCAAACTGTGGCACAGTTTTTGTGGCTTTATTTTATTTATCATATTTATATGGTTTCCTGACTCACAAAAATGTGACTCTGGGTGGCTTTACTTGTATCTGAAGCTTTTCTCAACCTCATCCCAGTGCTCAAGCAGGAAAATGTGTTTTTTTGTTTAATTTTAAAGCACTCCCTCCCGCCGCTATCTGTCCGTCATGACTTTGGGTCATTGTTGAGATGTATAGATGGAAACTGTTCTGCCGGGCTCTCTGGTAGGAGCCTCCCGAAAATTCAAGGGTACAAATTTCAGACACACACATGTTTGAAAATTCAAAACAATGTTCTTTATCCCAAAATTCAAAATAAACTAAGCACTCTTTTTGTATTGCAAAGAGCACTAGTCCCAAAACAACCAGGTAGTCTGTACAATTAACCTTAAGCAGTCATTAAGTACTTAGCTAGCAGCTGTGAAGAAACTTCACACCCCTTCTTCTTCCAACGAAGTGAGACACACACACACACACACACACGTTGCTCTGCTTTGTTTTCAAAGGCGTGAAAAATCAACAAAGTCCAGAAACCAGCAACACAGGATTCCTGACGAACTGCGACCAGATACTCTTCCACAATGGCCAAACCCACATGCTGCTATTTATAGCAGTAGCCCTAATTACTGGAGCCCCACCCAAACACAGGTGGCCGCTGTTATCTCATGTAATATGTCCTTACTTGGTCTCTTCTACGCATAATTCTGCGCTTGCGTGGGTCCAAAATGTCTTCATCCGAATCAATGGAAGATAAGAGAGATTGACTGCCTGGGCTGTGTGCCAAGCCCCCCTCTGCCGAGTCACTCCCACCTTCTTCTTCGTCCAAGGAAACTAAACTCTGAACTGACTCTGTCGGCAATAACACAGGCCTGTGACATGTTGAAGTTTCCCCTGCCCTCACCTCCACATTCCCTGGGGCAGGAGCTGGGCCAGAGCCAACCACCACAGAAACTAATCAAGGAGAGAAGTAACTTAGGACTAAGGAGAAATTTCCTGACAGTTACAACAATTCATCAGTGGAACAGCTTGCCACCAGAAGTTGTGAATGCTCCAACACTGGAAGCTTTTAAGAAGTTGTTGGATAACCATTTGTCTGAAGTAGTGTAGGATTTTCTGGCTAAGCAGGAGGTTGGACTAGAAGTAGGGGTGGGCTACTGCCCGGATGGGGAGAACGCAGTGGGGTAGCGAAAATGGAGCACCACCCCAGAGCACCCAATTTGCACTGAAAGATGTTGAAAGAAAATGCAGGGTATCCTGCATAAGCCACGCCCACAGTGTGGTAGTAAAAATTTGGGTATCCCTTCACTGACTAGAAGACCTCCAAGGTTCCTTCCAACTCTGTTATTCTGTTCTCTATACAAGAGACACAGATTAAAACATCCAAACCTTCCTTTCAAAGGATAAAAGCAGAAAATGTTTCAAAAGTGCTTTAAATGCAAACTAAAAAGGTTAAATACAAATTAAAATTTTACCTTGCTAAGCTGGATTTTTTTCCCCTTCAAACCAGTATCTGTTTCAAGCTGCAAAGGAAGTTGAACATCCTGGAATGACCCCACGCAGCTTGCTGGAGATCACGGATACTATGTCCTTTGAGCATATTTCAGATACCAGCCTATGTAAAAGCAGCTGGAGATGCAGTCTCCTGTCCTGAAGATAATGGTTTACATTAGATTGATGGCATGCAAACCAAGAAATGGATCCTATGCACCCACTGTTTCCCACTGAGAGATAAAACCCCTATTTGCTACAGTTTATACTGGGGGAGCTTTGGCTCTGAAGATACAGATCTGTGAGTTCTTGTAAAGCACATATATACTAACTGCCAAAGGGCAATCCTCTTATCTGTGGGGGTGAGGGGTGAGCGGCTCTTAACTCAAAACTGCATTTTGCCACATAGGTTACCCTAAGATCAAGGATATCATAAGAACAAACTCTAAAGAGGAGTGCCTTGGTTTCCAAAACTTTTATTTTATTTTATTTTGTCTAGTACATAATGTAGGTTTGGGAGGATATAATCATAGTAACATACATCAATAGAAGATTAGAAAAACATTAGGAATAACTTAGAAGAAATAATCATTGGGAATAATAGAGTTCATATTCATGAAGCTAGTAAAATATAAAAGAGACATTAGAACAGGGGACGGAAGGCAGGCTGGTGTACCTATGCACGCCCCTTACTGACCTCTTAGGAATCTGGAGAAGTCAACAGTGGACAGTCTAAGGGTAAAATTTTGGGGGTTAGGGGATGACACTACAGAGTCTGTTAATGAGTTCCATGCTTCAACCACTCGATTACTTGTTCTGCCGGCGTGTTTCAACTGCCCGTAATTACAGGGTAATTAGTCCAGGAAGATACACACCACATGATAAAAGGAAAACCCAAAAGTTTTTATAAACAGAAAAACAGAAACAGCTCCCTTTTTAAATGTCAAATGTTAAATGTTTCTGGTACACACAAGACACAGGTTAAATGCAATCCAATTGCTCACCCAATAACTGGGAAATTGAATCCAATTCTAAAGTCCAGAGAGTCCACACACAATTTTGAACAGCACAAAAACCACGATCTTGATGAAACAATGAATCAGATAAACTGCCATGAGGCTAAAACACCAGGTTGCACTTTTATCTGTAGCACTAATTACAGCAGCCCCACCCAACCACAGGTGGCCTCATTTTCTCTTGTAATAATCCTTCAGTTGTTGTCTCCTATGCATGCATGTGTTGTGATTCCGTCTGAGGCTCCTCAGGGAACGGCTGAACCTCTGCCGGCTCCATGCTCAGAGGGGGAGGATGAGGAGCAGGAGGAGGAGGAGGAGGCCCAGGCAGACGGGGAGGAGGAATATCAGGCCGAGGGAGATGGAGAACAGCTTGAGTCCCCCGGGGTGGAGCTCTCCCCAGCAAGCAGCCTGGAGTCCTTGGATGAAAATGCACAAGCCATCATCGATCTCAGGCAGAGAAGAGCAGCACAACGAAGGGGACAATTAGCCAGGTATTTCCAGCCCTAAATAGGCAACAGCTGGGTTTGGGTGTGGTTCTCCCCAGAAAGGCTGAAAAGGCAGACCCACCCTTCCTGTATTGTGGAGTATTATCTTTGGGAGTCCTGGGACCTGGCTGTGATCTTTGGCGTTTCTGACTCTGGCTTGTGGCCCTGAAGGCTGAAACTTTGGGGGGAAAGACGTGGGTCTTATTCTCTGCAGTGGTGTGTGTGCCAGCAAGAAGTCTGCTGTATTGTCTGGCCGTCATGACTCTGCTGTGAAGCCTCATAGCCTGTCTGTTGGGAAGAACAGGTTTTTCTCTGTGTTTGTTTTTCCAACTATAAAGTGCCTTTGCTTTTACCAGCGTGTCTGGCTGCTTTTTTCAGTTGGTGTTGAAGTCTGGGGGCACCCAGACAGAACAGCGTGGATGTGTCATTAATTCTTGTTCAGAATCCAAGGATGATACAGATGATTGATCTCCTCCTGGGCTGTCTGCCAAACTCCCCTCTTCCCTGTCACTCACGCTTCCTTGGTCAGAGGAGGCTTCGTTGGCAGATTCCATCGGGAGCAAAATAGGCCTACAGCATGTGGATGTTTTCCCCACATCCACCTGCATATTCCTTGGGGCAGGAGCTGGGCCAGAGCTAACCACAACATTACTAAAGTCGTATTTTTTGCAGTCAGGTTTGGAGAGGTTTACATTAAGTTTGAATCTGTTGTGTGCTCGTGTGTTGTTGTGGTTGAAGCGAAGTAGTCGTTGACAGGGAGGACGTTGTAGCATATGATCTTATGGGCTCTAAGGGTTGTGACATAGGAACATCCTTCTTGGAATTATGGAAACTCTTCTTGGGATATGCTTTTTTGAGACTGCTGGAAGTTTCCAGAGGCATGTTCTTGGGGTCAGCCTCCTCCTGAATGTCAGAGAATTTATTTGAGCAACAATACAATTCAGATTAATAACAATTGCCAGTTTTTAAGTCATATGAAGAAACCTGTCTCAGTTTGCTACAGGAGTTCATTTATATGAGGCTCTAAAATTGACTTGAATTCTGTCAATGACAGCGTCTATCATTTTGCAGTAAATTTTGGGTATATAATTTAATTGTCTGAAAATAGACTCTTATTTAGGAAAAGTAAATACCAAGAAATGCAGATACATAGCTGAATATTAAATAATTTTATTAAAAGTTATATTACATTAAAATAAAGACATTAAGAAAATTCGCATTATTGATATCATCTTTTGGGAAGAGATCTGTGTTTCTCCAAAGCAGCTCAGTGCAAGCTAGTAGACTTTGGAATACAGTGGTACCTCGAGATACGAGTTTAATTCGTTCCGGACCTGGGCTCTTAAGTCGAGCAGCTCTTATCTCGAACGACTTTTCCCCATAGGAATTAATGTAAATAATTTTAATTGGTTCCAGCCCTCAAAAAACTCACAAAGTTAGTCTAAATTATGCAGAAAGACATGTTTTTAATGAAGAAATGTACATGTACATATAAATGAATAATGAAGTTTCTTTCACTTAACTTGTAAACTTTCTTAAACTTTTAAATTTACATATGTTCAACTTCTCTGCCACCCAATCCTGTAGGACAGAGGTCCCCAACCCTTTTTGCACCAGGGACTGGCTTTAAGCGATCAAGAGAGGAATGGGTGAATGAATGGACGGAGGGTGGGAAGGAAGGAAGGAAAGAGGGAAGGGACAGGAACAGAGGAAGGAAGCAAGGAAACTTATGAAAGGGGAGAGTAAGAGAGGAATGAGTGAAGGGAGGGAGGGAGGGAAGAAGGTGGGAAGGAGAAAGAAAAGAAGAAATAGAGGAAGGGAAGGTAAAAGAGAGAAAGAAAAAGAGCAAGAAAGAAAGCAAGAAAGAAAGAAAGAAAGAAAGGAAGGGGGAAGGGACAGGAACAGAGGAAGGAAGCAAGGAAACTTATGAAAGGGGAGAGTAAGAGAGGAATGAGTGAAAGGAGGGAGGGAGGGAAGAAGGTGGGAAGGAGAAAGAAAAGAAGAAATAGAGGAAGGGAAGGTAAAAGAGAGAAAGAAAAAGAGCAAGAAAGAAAGAAAGAAAGAAAGAAAGAAAGAAAGAAAGGGGGAAGGGACAGGAACAGAGGAAGGAAGCAAGGAAACTTATGAAAGGGGAGAGTAAGAGAGGAATGAGTGAAAGGAGGGAGGGAGGGAAGAAGGTGGGAAGGAGAAAGAAAAGAAGAAATAGAGGAAGGGAAGGTAAAAGAGAGAAAGAAAAAGAGCAAGAAAGAAAGCTGCAAGCACCCCCCCGAGCCCCCCAGGCCGGCTGCAACCTTTTAAAACACGCGCGCCGCTTCGCAGCTGTCTCCTGAAGCCGAACGCGGAAGTTAGCGTTTGGCTTCAGGAGACAGCTCCTTGGCGCTTGTATCTCGAATTTGGGCTTGTAAGTAGAACAAAAATATCTCTCCCCTCCCAGCTCTTATCTCGAGTTGCTCTTAAGTAGAGCAGCTCTTATGTCGGGGTTCCACTGTATTCTTATTTCAAGCTCAACAGAAAGTCAAACAGCATGACCAAAGCAGGGTTATGCAGGGGCTTGAAAAATCCTCCTATCAGATTAGAATAATCTCTTCTCCTGGGTTGCATAGTAGCTGGTCACTTCTAGGGAAATAAATATAACAAAGTACAGAGTAACAAAGCTTTAAGGAAATGGTAACAGGATGCAACAAATTAGTTGCTTCCAGTTGTCAGTCGTTAATTTAAATACATATTTTTCTTGGACTGCATAGTCCTCGGCAGTGTTTCCCAATCTTGGGAACTTGAAGATATCTGGACTTCAACTCCCAGAATTCCCCAGCCAGCAAATGCTGGCTGGGGAATTCTGGGAGTTGAAGTCCAGATATCTTCAAGTTCCCAAGGTTGGGAAACACTGGTCTAAGGGGATGACACCAACTTTAAGAAAGCAACAGGTGGTACAAATGCACTCACATTCCTTTGGAAGGTTGGAATAGAAGTAGGGGTGGCTGTATAGCCATAATTTAGAACAATCTGCACACCCTTAGGAAGAATCTGATGGTTGTGAATGGTGTAGGATGTTCCCAAAATAATTTCAACGAGATTCTTTATCTCCAGAAGTTTCCTGTTAAAAATTAAAGTACAATTTTCTTCTGCCTGGTTACAATTACATTCCAGAACTTGCAATTTCTAGTAACAGCTTTAACCCAGACTTCTTGCTGTGCATGGAATTGACATGCACTATTTCTAGCACACAATTTCTGTGCTTTCCTTTTTGGTAAGGTCTGTTCTGGTAAGAGAAAGGGCAGGCCCGTACTTTTTTTCATTACCTTTTTCTCCAAGTACCTTGAATGTATGGAACAGCCATTTCCTTTTGCAGATGTACAGGTCAGATGGATTTGCTACAATAAAAACAATAAAAATAACGAAAGAAAAAGATGGACACAAAAACACTTTTCTTTGTACCAACTCAAACTTGACTGGAGAACTAAGGTGTGATTCTGCAGTTAGATTCTCAACTCAGATGTAACTGGGGTTAACAAACCAAATGCTGAATGCCCTATAAACTATCATGATACTTAGGATAGCAAGCCAGTAAATATTTTTGTGCCTCTTTTCCGCAGACTTCCGGGCCCTAGCAGTGAGCTGGGAATATATCCAAATCACTGCAGCAAGCAGACCTAAATTGGTTCCTTTGTATGTCTCCATCTGTTGCCAGTATTGCATGAAATGAAAGTAAGCACTTAAATCCATAATCTTTCACAAAGGGATTGTCAGACAAAAACATCCATTGTGCTGCTTTTAGGCCCACTTCCCAAATTCATGTGTGCCAAAAATGATGGAGGGGGAAAATCCATGGAGAGCACTAAATAATTTTTGGGATTTCATGCATTTTGGGCAGGGGTGGGTGGAGGGGTTGTCCAGCACTTTAAGTGAGAGAAGTTTACTGGGATTGAATCTCATGGAGGATAGTCAAGCATTAATCAGCTGTTGCTCTGCCTACAGAGAACAGGGAAATTACCATGGGAATAACAGCCCCACTTCAAAGAATATGTAGATATTACTTAACCTGTGCTGCTATTTGATGGTGGCCAAGGAGAATTATGGCATTCCTCTCAAGAAAGATGCCTGGAGCATAATTTAACCCAGGATTTGGCCGCTTTCATACACCTCATGACACCATCTTCCACGAGATCGATTGGTTCATTCTGGGGCCTAAATATTTCTGGAGGGTTTAGATTTATTATTAATCTTCAGGGGTAAAGGGAATCTAAAATAGTCATGAGGGCAGAATAAGTTTGCATTGTAAATAAATGCCTAAGCATGACTAAGGGGCAGGGGAATAATCTTGATTTTGGATTTACTAATTTGGAGTGAAATGTTCCCTGTGAACAACAGGAGGCCAAATTCTATTCAAAATAATTTTTCCTCCCTGAGGGCTTTAATGTGATGACATTCTTAAGGAAGCGAGAGATGTGTGCAGATTTTTTCCTCATGAATTACTCTGCTATCCTAACTGGTAGGGTTCAGGAAAAAATTGCAGCTCCTGAGTATTGAGTCTATGCCACATTTGACAGACAAATGCATAAATGCACACGCTAATAGCCACCTTCAGGTCCAAGGATTATTTGTTTGTTGTTTGTTTGTTTGTTTGTTTATTTGATTATTTGATTATTTGATTATTTGATTATTTGATTATTTGATTATTTGATTATTTGATTATTTGATTATTTGATTATTTGATTATTTGATTATTTGATTATTTGATTATTTGATTATTTGATTATTTGATTATTTGATTATTGATTTGATTATTGATTTGATTATTGATTTATTCCTTTGTTTGTTTGTTTATTTATTTATTTTATTTTCTTATTTTCTTATTTTTATTTATTTATTTATTTATTTATTTATTTGTTTGTTTGTTTGTTTGTTTATTTATTTATTTGTTTGTTTATTTATTTATTTATTTATTTATTTATTTATTTATTTATTTATTTATTTATTTATTTATTTATTTATTTATTTATTTATTTATTTATTTATTTATTTATTACCATAATAATCTTTGGCCAATAGATGTTTGGTATCGTACCATGGATGCAAAATAATACAACATTATTTATAGCTGCATTGGTGACCAGAAATTTGCTATCAGGGGTATCAAAGTAACATTTGACATCTGTGTATGTCGGTAGGATGGCATCCTTTGAAGGTCCGCCTCAGTGGGCAAAATATTGCTGGGGGGGGCACTGAGGGCCCTGTTCTGTAGATTTATTTGCTTTTAATTGGGAGCCTATAGCCCCACGATGGCGAACCTATGGCACGGGTGCCATAAGTGGCAAACGGAGCCATATCAGTGGACATGTGAGTTCAGGCTTATTTTGGGGCCTTCTGGGCCCACTGGGAGCTGGGAAACCGGTTGTTTCCAGCCTCTGGAGGGGGGCGAGGAAGGTCATTTATGCCTTCCCCAGGCTCCTAGAAAGACTCTGGAGCTTGAAGAGAACAAAAAAAAAAGGGGGGGGGAGAGCTTTCCAGTTCAACTGGAAGTTGGCAAATGGGCCATTTTCTGCCTCCAGAGAGCCTCCGGGGCAGGGCAGGCTTCCCTAGGCTCCTAGAAAGACTCTGGAGCCTGGGGAGAGTGAAAAACAGGGATGCCATTGCGTGCCGGGAGCGTGGAGGGTCAGGAACGTATGTGTGTGTGTGGTTTCATGGAATTTTGGGTGTGGCATGCACACACATGAGCCCCCCCCACTCTCCCCCTTTTGTCACATAAACCAAAAAAGGTTTGCCATCACTTCTATAGTCCATTAGAGATCTTTAGTGTCAGCTTCCTTTAGCTTCTGAGGTCCATCAAATCCACGCCGCTAGAATCTGGCACCAAAGTTCCGGAGATGGGTAGTGTAATTTTTTTTTAAAGAAAACATTTAAATAAATATATATGAAGAATCTGAGAGGCTTCAAGGCTTTTAAAAACCAGCCCCAAATCCCAAAATACAAAACACAAAGCCCCAAAATTATGCCATTTCTTCTCTAAGTCCTTGTTTTCAGAAATCAACCCGCCATCCCCCCTATTTTTTTAAGTACAACCTGTAGTCACGAAATATCATCTACTCCTGGTGTATAATTTCTGCTGTCCCTTTCTGATTCAAAACCACATCTCAGTGGCAGATTACAATTAAAATAGCATACTTTGTGTTCTGTCTGGGTGCCCCCAGACTTCAACACCAACTGGAAAAAGCAGCCAGACACGCTGGTAAAAGCAAAAGCACTTTATAGTTTGAAAAATAAACACAGAGAAAAACCTGTTCTTCCCAACAGGCAGGCTATGAGACTTCACAGCAGAGTCCTGATGGCCAGACAATACAGCAGACTTCTTGCTGGCACACCCACCACTGTAGAGAATAAGACCCACACCTTTTCCCCCCAAGGTTTCAGTATTCAAAGTCACAAACCAGAATTCCAAGACGCCAAAGATCACAGCCAGGTCCCAGGACTCCCAAAGATAATACTCCACAAGCCAGGAAGGGTGGGTCTGCCTTTTCAGCATTTCCAGAGAGCACCACACCCAAACCCAGCTGTTGCCTCTTTAGTGCTGAAAGTACCTGGCTAATTGTCCCCTTCGTTGTGTTGCTCTTCTCTGCCGGAGATCGATTATTGCTTGTGCATTTTCATCTAAGGAATCCAGGCTGCTTGCTGGGGAGAGCTCCCTCTCGGGGGACTCTGGCTGTCCTCCCTCTCCCTCAGCCTGAGATTCCTCCTCCCCATCTGCCTGAACCTCCTGTTCCTCATCCTCCCCCTCTGAGCAGGAAGCCGGCAGAGGATCAGCCGTTCCCTGAGGGGCCTCAGACGGAATCACAACACTTTGCATACACATTAGTACTATATTGTACTATGAGGGAAAACTAGAAAACAGGGGCAGAGATTTTGGTGAGGAATTTTGAGGAGGAAGCTGTTCACTTCCCTGTTCCTGAGTATTTATTGAAACATGTTCTGCAATTCTTGTGTTAGCAGGCGTTTTTTCACACCTGTCAGAGTAATCCATGTAAAACAAATCAAATTAGATGATCATGCTGCTTACACGCAGCAGTCTTCCCCGACATGGTGTCCTCCAGAGGTCTTGGATTACAACCACCAAAATTCAAGACTTTCATACAGCAAGAAAACTCTTCATGCACTCTGCCCTTCATAACAAAATGTTCCCAGGATGGATTACAGCAGAAATGTAGATGTTCACTTGGATACAGCTATCAGTACTCTGAATGAAAAGCAGGCTCCTTTATAAGTAGCTGTACTTGAAAGGATTGCTATATCCTCACTCAAGGAAATGTCCATTTCCAGGGTTGTGTACAAAAGTGAAAAGTGAAAATGTTGAACTACAGAGAAGATAAATAGTGGCTTCAGTCCCCACTAGATGGCTGGTGTTAGTTGCTTCTAAAGTAGATTTCATAGGCACATCTGTAGCAGCTGGATCACAGAGATGAAACATATGCATAGCACCTACATAAGTATGTCGACTCCTGATTGGTATATATGTTTGTGTGTGTGTTAGCCAACACAGACTGTTGTAATTTAAGGGGATTTGTGTATTTAAGTTAATTCATCACTTGCTTCAGTTTGTGTTTCTTTTTTCCTAGGACTCTCAGTGATTTACAACAGACCAAGATAAGTAGGGCTAAAATATTCAAAACCCATAAAGCAGAAAATATTCTATCCAAACCAATTTACTATCATTTAAGTGCAGGAGCATTTTACTCATCCCTAAGCACTTGTCCCAAAGATAAAGTTTTTGTATGTGTCTGAAAATATTGTACTGTAAGGAAGGCAATGAGGAGAAGAAGATGGTTTTACAAAAGCATAGAATCCCTGAAACAACTAAAGGCAAATATTGCTTTTTAGCATAGCTAGATCCCTGAGCTGGAATGATAATTAAACCAATGGATGGAGTAGCTTCTCATATCAAATAATGTGGGACCACTCTTATTACAAATTTGACCTGTTTTGTATTTATGCAGTTGTCACCCATAAGATTGCTTCAAATCTGACTGTGCTTTGGATCAATGCCTGACAATAATTCTTTATAACATCCCAAGTTTAAAATTAGTTTTATCTATATGAGCGTCTAAACTGTAGAAGATTTCTGCCCTTTTAAAGGGAGGGAGGGAGGAAGGAAAGAAGGAAGGAAGGAAGGAGAAAAAGAAAATTGACACAAAAGTTACCTTCTTGAAAATATACACAGACTAGTCAACTAGTTTTATTTTATGTGTGATACTCAGGTGATGTACTGTTCACGCATTCATTCATTCATACATACGTACATACATACATACATATATACATTGCTCAAAAAAATGAAGGGAACACTTAAAAAAACATAATATAACTTCAAGTAAATCAAACTTCTGTGAGCCGCTCCGAGTCTTCGGAGAGGGGCAGCATACAAATCTAATAAAACTTAAACTTAAACTTCTGTGAAGTCAAACTGTCCACTTAGGAAGCAACACTGATTGACAGTCAATTTCACATGTACAAATGGAATAGTTCAAATGAAATATTCAATATTTCATTCATTCAGATCTAGGATGTGTTATTTCAGTGTTCTCTTTATTTTTTTTGAGCAGTATATAATAATAATAATAATAATAATAATAATAATAATAATAATAATAATAATAATAATAATTAGTATTGTTGTTGTTGTTGTTGTTGTTATTATTATTATTATTATTATTATTATTATTATTATTATTTATTAGATTTGTATGCCACCCCTCTCCGAAGACTCGGGGCAGCTCACAACAATAATAAAAAAACAATATTATAGCGAAACAAATCTAATATTAAAAAACAGCATATAAAACCCTATCATATTTAAAAACCAAACAACACATACATACCAAACATAAAATATAAAGAGCCTGGGGGAAAGGCGTCTCAACTCCCCCATGCCTGGCGGTATAGGTGGGTCTTGAGTAGTTTACGAAAGACAAGGAGGGTGGGGGCAGTTCTAATCTCCAGGGGGAGTTGATTCCAGAGGGTCGGGGCCGCCACAGAGAAGGCTCTTCCCCTGGGGCTCGCCAAACGACATTGTTTAGTCGACAGGACCCGGAGAAGGCCAACTCTGTAGGACCTTATCGGTCGCTAGGATTCGTGTGGTAGCAGGCAGTTCCAGAGGTGTTCTGTTCCAATGCCATGCTGTAAAGGTCATAACCAACACTTTGAATTGTGACCAGAAACTGATCGGCAGCCAATGCAGGCCACGGAGTGTTGTAGAATATATATACACACAAATTTTTTAAAAAAAACTTGAAGAAAAAAATAAAATATACACAGATAATAATCACATCTATTGTTTCACTCAGAAATAAACTGCTTAAAACCAAATATTAAAATGATACAATTCAGCCAGGAATTCCTTGGCATATCCACCTTCTCCATTGTCTCTCGCTGTGATTCACACTTAAAGAAAAAAAAACTGATGGCAGAAGAAGAGAAGAAGAGGGCTGCTTACATAAGTTTCTAATTCTAATCACGAGGTTCCCCAGCTCAGTGAACTTTCTTGCTCAGCTGGCTAAAAAGCCCATCACAGATCAGACTAGCTATTTATTTTTTATTTATTTATCAAATTGATATGACTGCCCACCATCACACCAGAAGTGACTCCGGACAGTGTACAGCGAAAAAGTGCAAAAGCAATAAACACGTTGACCGAGCATTCATATTACAAAAAGGAAAGTGAGGGGTGGGAGGGAGAGAAAAGCACACACAGGAAATTCGATCAGCAACTGAGCTGCCTCAAGTTATGCCTGGAGTTTTCAGCAAATGTCAACGTCCTTGAAGGATGGCAGGGAGCAACGTTACCGGGATCTCTCCGCAGGCAGGCACAGGGCATTCTCATCAGGGACACGAACCTGATCCCTCCTCTTAAGTTTGGCGTGTTGTTGGCAAATACAAACATTAGCTGAGAGTGTGTGCGTGTATGAGAGAGGGGGGGAAGGGAGGTACGTTCCAAAAGAGCTGTCAAAACAACATCTGAGTTTTAAAAGGTCCCAAGGATGCCTTTGCCTTTCAACTGTATCTATAAACTGGAGCCTTCTGGCTTACACACATAGTCTGGTTTTGGGTTCACTGTTTTAGATTATAAAGCAGTGTGTGTCTGTGATTATCTTGTGCAAACTATCCTGGGAGTTTAAAAGCCTGACCAATATCTTTTTAAATTTATGGATTAAGAAATTGTAGTTTGACACCGCCAGGGCCCCCCACCCAGTAGTAGGTTTCTCTTACATTTATTTATTTATTTATTTATTCATTTATTCATTCATTCATTCATTCATTCATTTATTAGATTTGTATGCTGCCCCTCTCCGTAGACTCGGGGCGGCTCACAACAACAATAAAACAATTCAAAACAAACCTAATAATTTAAAAACATTTTTTTTAAAAACGTTATTAAAGCAGACATACACACAAACATGCCATACATGAATTGTATAGGCCCGGGGGAGATGTCTCAATTCCCCCATGCCTGACGGCAGAGGTGGGTTTTAAGGAGTTTACGAAAGGCAAGGAGGGTGGGGGCAGTTATAATCTCCAGGGGAAGCTGGTTCCAGAGGGTTGGGTCCGTCACAGAGAAGGCTCTTCCCCTGGGATCCGCCAAACGACATTGTTTAGTCGACGGGACCCGGAGAAGGCCAACTCTGTGGGACCTAATCGGTCGCTGGGATTCGTGCTTTGCTACTGGTTCGGGAATGGGAGTGCTTGGGCAGGCAGATGTGCTTTGCGTATTGGAATTTGCTTCTGCGCAGAGCATTTTTGATGATGTCTGGGTTGGTGGGCGGAGCCTCCCGCTGCTGCTGATACCTGTTTCCCCGAACCAGTGTGAACTGGTAGCAACCCACCACTGCCCCCCTATTCTTTTTGAAGTGGGTCAGGAAACAAGCTCTGTTTCCAGAAAACTTTGGAAGGGAAGACTACTTAAGCAGTGAAATAGTAACAATTGTTATATATTATGCAAATACAAGATATAATCTTTCGAAGACATGAGTATTCAGGAATTCAGGAAGTCCTCAACGTACAACCATTAATTTAGTGACTGTTTGAAATTACAAATTGCCTTGAAAAAAGTGACTTACGACCGTTTCTCATGCATATGACCATTGCAGCATCCCCATGGTCATAAAGCCGTTTGGCAACTGACTCTTATCTATGACAGTTGCAGGGTTCCCTGTTGCTTGTTGGGCATGACCAAGGCCTCATCGGCTGTCTGCACCATGTTGTGGGGGGGGGGGGATGTTTTTCCCTCCACAGATTCCGGAGGCTTTCCTTGAGCCTCCAGGTAGGTGAAAATTGCTTCCCCTGGGTTCCGGAGGCCCTCTGAAGGCCAGAAACAAGCCCATTTCCAACCTTCTGGACCTTCTGGATGGCTGTTTTTTGCCCTCCCAGAGGCTTGGGAAAAGCCTCCGGAGCCTGTGGAGGGCAAAAACAGCCTCCCTGGGCTCCGGAGGCCCTCCAGAGGCTGGAAACAAGTCCATTTCCAGACTTCTGGAACTTCTGGGAGGCCTGTTTTTTGTCCTCACCAGGGCCCAGAGGCTTTTCTCAAGCCTCTGGGAGGACGAAAACAGTTTCCCCCAGGTTCTGGAGGCCCTCCATAGGCTGGGAACAGGCTTGTTTCCAGACTTCTGGAACTTTTGATAGGCCAAACCCGACCCATGTCCTCTGTACTTACTGGAATGATGAACAGGCTGTGTGGAGACTCTTGGGAGTGGCAGGGTGGACGTAGCATTTGGGGATTCAATGATCCCTGGCAATCCTTGGCTAGAGCATTGTCTGAACCCTGCCAAACCCCCAGGAGCCCACCTCTGGTCCCAGGACCTTCTGACAAGCAAAGGAATCTGGAGAAGGCAGCTTCCCTCAACACCTGCATTACTAACTTGACAAGTACTTAAGAACTTAATTCGTTCTGTGACCAGATTCTTAAGTAGAAAAGTTCTTAAGTAGAACCAATTTTTCCCATAGAAATCAATGTAAAAGCCAATAATGCGTGCAAACCTATTAGGAAAGAAATAAAAGCTCAGAATTTGGGTGGGAGGAGGAGGAGGAAGAAGAAGAGGAGGACAGTCACTGCCGAAGGAAGAAGGTGAGGGGGGGGGGTAAAAAAAATCAAAAACTTTAAGGCTTAAAAAAAAGAGGGACTCTGAGGTGGCGAGGAGGAGCACGCACCTCCAATACACCCAGCACAAGGCTGCCTCCCATACACTGCCACCCATACACTGGTTGCTGCTGCTGCTACATGCTGCCTCTTCCTTCCCATGCTGAAGGGCTCCCCTCTCTTCTCGCTCGCTCGCTCCCTTTGTAGCCGGCGCCTTTCCTTTACTGTGGTGACTCCTTGGCTACCCAGAGCAATAGGAGCGTTACTTTTGTCTGGGCGCTGGTAGAGGTTTATTCCCTGTCCAAGCGCCCAGAGAAAAATGCTTTGTTCACTCTGGGCTCTTCTGGCAGCCCACATGGTCGGGACTAAAGGGGGAATGGCAGGATACTGGCTGGGCCTTCATGCCGCTCTCAAATTTCCTGGGAAATTTTTCTGGGCTTGGGTTCTTAATTAGAAAATGGTTCTTAAGAAGAGGCAAAAAAATCTTGAACACCCGGTTCTTATGTAGACAAGTTCTAAAGTAGAGGCATTCTTAAGTAGAGGTACCACTGTACAGTGATTTACTTAACAGCAGTAACAAGCAAGGTCGTAAAATGGGGCAAAACTCACTTTAACAACTGTTTCTGTTTAGTGATGGAAAGTTTGGGCTCAACCTTCGTGATTGGGCAGCAAAGAAATCAAATCAATTAAATAAATAATAAATTGTGGTCCTAAGGTCTATCTGTATTATATTAGCAGTGCTTATCTCTGATTTTGGCATAGGTGACTTGCTACATTGGAATATGCTAGGACAGAGCTCATGCTTCAAATTGAAGGTAACACAAGGAGGACAATAAAATACCTGATAGCCCCAGAGAAGTCTTCCCTAAATTTAATTCCTGGATATCCAATGGTGCAGTGCCTGCATTTTGTCTAATTATCTGCCTGCTGAGAAATCCTTTATTGCTGCCAAACAGTCCTTTGTGGCTAACAGCTGTTTAGCTTTCTCCTTCTCCCCTGTTCTCCCCCACCTCCTCCTCATGGGGAAGTGTTGTTATCTCTTTAGCAGACTTTAGTGATCCTGTCTGTCAATTCAACAGCTCTGCTTTCTTGTGCTTGTCAGATGGGAAATGGGGTTTTCCTTTTGTGGCAAACTCTGGAAGAAGGCCAATCTATTTCTTATTTTAATCTCACCCCCACGGCCCTAATTGCTACTAGACTAGGACAGCAACTCATGGGAGGGATCGAGATAGCCTCAGTTCCAAAAGCCTAAATGATCTGATTCTTGAACAGAAGAAGAAGAAGAAGAAGAAGAAGAAGAAGAAGAAGAAGAAGAAGAAGAAGAAGAAGAAGAAGAAGAAGAAGAAGAAGAAGACAGGCAGGGGGAGGAAGAGGAGTAAAAGGATGAGGAAGAAGAAGAAGAAGAAGAGGAGGAGGAGGAGGAGGAGGAAGAAGAAGAAGAAGAAGAAGAAGAAGAAGAAGAAGAAGAAGAAGAAGAAGAAGAAGAAGAAGAAACATAGAAACATAGAAGATTGATGGCAGAAAAAGACCTCATGGTCCATCTAGTCTGCCCTTATACTATTTCCTGTATTTTATCTTATATGTTTATCCCAGGCATGTTTAAATTCAGTTACTGTGGATTTAGCAACTACGTCTGCTGTTATCTTTTGTTGACAAAAGTTTGTTTTTATATGATTCACACTTTTACTGTAATCTCACATATCTATGGCAACATGGTTTGGATGCTTCTGGTGAATGATTATTGTGTAAACAATGGACAACAGTTGGAACAGGTCTTCAGTACATTCAATGAAATTTAGTTTAATCTCCTTCCCTGCAGCCTGTCATTCTCCTTGAAAATCGCTATCATGAGCTCTCAATTTTGTGGAACAAAGTCATCTATAAGGGCCTGCAGCACAAAAGAGAATGGCCTCCCCTATCCATCCTGCTTTTAGAAGTATAGGTAGTCCTTGATTTATGACCACCATTGAGCTCAAAAATTCAGTTGCTCAGTGAGACATTTGTTGAGTTTTGCTTCATTTTACCACCTATTTTTTGCCACAATTGTTAAGTGGATCTCCGCAATTGTAAAGTTAATAACATGATTGTTAGATAAATCTGGCTTTCACATTGACTTTACTTAACAGAAAGTCACAAAAGGTGACCACATGATCCCAGGAGAGTGTAATCATCATAAATATGAACCAGTCGCCAAGCATCTGAATTGTGATTATGTGACCATGGAGATGTGCAATGGTCATAAATGTAAAAAACAGTCATAGGTGATTTTTTTTTCAGTGCCGTTGTAACTAAACAAATGGTTCTAAGTCAAGGACTACCTGTAGCATGGGGTTACTTTCATCATGTAGAAAAGCTTCTGCATTTCTTTAAATAAGAAAACTAGAAGGTGCATAGTTTGCCCAAAACCACAAGAACATCATTTATTCCTTTAAGAGTGTGTGTACACACACACACACACATAAAATAAATTTCAACTTGTCCATCGGTGCTCTTAAAAGGGTATTTGTCATAGCTCTCTCAGTTGTTGAGTCTTAATTTGCTCATGCAGATCAGCAGTGATCTTTTCTTTCAGTATCATACAGATGATCAGATTTCCACCACTGAGAATAGAGACAAATATAACTGTAACTGTGATGAACATATAGTTTAGATTGAGGTTCTGCTCTTGGGAGAAAGTTAATACGCTTTCCCTGCATGTTTTTCCAAATCCAGACTAACTTCCTGCTGTACATGGGGATATAGTACCGTATAGGGCAGTGTTTCCCAACCTTGGCAACTTGAAGATATTTGGACTTCAACTCCCAGAATTCCCCAGCCAGTGAATGCTGGCTGGGGAATTCTGGGAGTTGAAGTCCAGATATCTTCAAGTTGCCAAGGTTGGGAAACACTGGTATAGGGTGTTCCCAGTTTTACAGATGATAACTTCATCCACAAATTGTCTATAACAGTGACGGCGAACCTTTTTTGGTTTATGTGCCAAAAGGGTGTTTGTGGGTACGATAGCATGCGTGCATGTGCCCATACCTATTCTCTTCCCCCCCACACATGTGCATCTCCCCATGTTGCCCCCATACATGTGCACAACCTCCCACCCCCGCGCATGCACATGGACCTCACTGAAGCCTGGGATGGTGAAAAATTGGCCAAACTGGACATTCAGAAAACAGACTTCTTATTTACTCCAGAGGATTCAGGGAAGCTACCTGAAGCCCCAAAGTGAAAAAAACAACACAACGGGCAAGTTGCAAGTCCATTTTTCTGAACTTCTGGTTTGCTCACTGGGCTGTTTTTCACACTCCGGGGCTTCAGGAAGCTTCCCTAAAACCTCCAGAGTGCAAAAAACAGCACAACAGGCAAACGTTCCAAACTTCCAGTTTTTTCTCTGAAGCCTCCAGAGGGTGAAACAGCCTTCCCCAATGCTGAAAATCAGCTGGCCAGCATACACATGCATGTTGGATCTGACATAGCACAATGCCTCCTGTGCCCTCCAATATGGCAAGCGTCACTGGTCTATAATAATAAACCTTCAAAATTAATTTTAAGTATAAAGAAGAGGAAAGAGAAGGTGACAAGAATTCCTAACCTTGCCTTACTAACAAATATTATATTATATTCTTTAACATGTTTCAGATATTAAAAACTGATATACTATAGGTTTGCGTCCAAGCTTAAGGGAAAGGGTTGCATGTTATCACTAGCAGGTCTGACTGTCTGTTTAATCTTCCAACTTCTTTTCAGGAGCTCAAAGGATATTTTCCATATTTTTTTAAAAAATCCTATGGACTGTGATTCTTCCAAGCCTGAAAATAGACATAGACCTGTCTGACATCAATCCAACACTGCAAGTATTTTCCAATATTTTGCTAGTCAGGGTTTGATGGCTGTTGTTGATGATGTATTTTTCTGAACCAAAATAATGTTGCCTCTATGAGAAGGACCAGACCAAGAAATAAACCCCACAGGAGACTAAAGATTACTTAATTTAGATTGGCTGTAGTAACATAATATTGCAAATCTGATTGTGCTCCTTCTCTTCTTTTTTTATAATCATGTGAATTAGAGAGGCGTGAGATGTTTGCTCATGTTTTCTACATGTTCTGGGTTTAATCTATGTTTTTCATCTTGACTCTGTGATAACAGTTTCTCTTTCTTCCTCAAGGCCAAAATCCTCTTTAATCCCTACAGTCTCGATAGATTGCAAATATAGTTTAAACATGTTTAAATGCAACCGATGAGAAACATGGCTGACTTCAGTAGGAATGGAATGAGATTTGTTTGCTTGAAAGTAAAATCTGCTACATCTTTTTTAAAAAATTATAAATAAATTTTATTATTTTTAAAAAGCAACATACGTAATGTATTTACAAAAATAACTTACAATATATATACGATAATCATAATAACAATAGTAATAACAAGCAAGCAAGTCAACAAAAGACAAAAAAACCCCACCAAAACAAAAAAACCAGAAACAACACCATTTAAAAAGAGAGCAATATCTTATTTCTCTCTTGACTGTCCCAATCTTAATTATCTTAATTATTTATCAAATTTTATGCAGTTATTCATATCGTTTAGCACACTTGCATTTCATATTTGGTCTCATATAGTTTTTTATATTTCCTCTTCAATTTATTATTGCTAAATACTTTGAAGTATAATTAATTCATTACACCCTTGTCTGTTATAATGTTCTTCTATGCTAAGTTACTCTTTATTCACTCATTGTTATCTATACATATGCTACTATCTCTGCGAGTTCTCAAAGTTTATCATTTACTTATTTATTTATTTATTTGATTTTTATCATCACTATACTATCTATTTTATTAAGTTTTCTTCCTTTTATCTAACCATTTATACCATTTGTCCCAAATTTGATAGTAGTCTGTATTTTCTTTTTCTTTTATTCTCATTGTTAGCCTACTCATTTCTGCCATTTCAAATACTGTATTTTGTTTATCACTTGTATGTTGGTGGCAACAGTTTCTTTCTTCCACAATTGTGCATAGCAAATCCTCACCGCAGTTGAGATATGGATTATCAAGTATTGCATGTCTTTGTGGAGTTTTGGATCTATTATGCCCAATAGAAATATTTCAGGTTTTGGTTCATATAATCTTTTCATAGTACACTGGACTATGAAATTCATTGTTGAATAAACTGCACCTGGTCAGATCCATGTCCTGATTCAGTGAACCAGAAAAGGATTTACCAGAATTTGTTTCAGATATTTCTGTTTCCTTGGACTGTAACATAATAAAGCCAAGATGTTAAAAACGTCTTTTTATTTATTATTATTAGTCTTCTCAGGAAAATATTCAGGAACTATTTTGGACTGGGTGAAATCTACTTACTTTCCCTACCGGTTCGGAAGTGTGTGTTTTGTGCATGTGCAGAGGGTGAAAAAGAGAAAATGGCGATGTCTGGGAAGGTAAGCGGAGCCTCACGTTGCCACCACTACCGGTTCTCCAAACCACCAGCGGCTCCTGCTCCCAGTGTGCTTGAACTGGGCCGAACTGGTAGAATTTCACTCCTGATTTTGGATATGATTTTGTATATATCTACATAAATTTTCTGGTTTTACTTTTTTGAATTTTAACTTGAGATTCAGCTTCACTTTCAATTTCATTCTTTGACTACTGCATTAATTCTGAATACCAAAATACCTTGACTTAAAAAAAAAATCAATGTGGCCTTGGGAAACCACGAAGTGCAATATTTGTGTTGTCATTGATTGTTATTGAACAAGATAGGTTCCAGTGGAAAATGAAAGCATAGCAGCAGTGGAAGCTAGGACATATGTTATGAAATTTCTATTTATTCAAAACAGAGTTGGGCACATCTTTGAAAGCCTCCCACCACCAATACACAAAACTTCAAAGAAATGAATTCTGGCAAGACTAGCAAAGAATGTCAGCCAAAGCCAATAGGGAACAGACTACAGGGACAGTGTAAGTCATTCAAGTACAAGAGTTTCAATTGGACTCCATTGGTGGGGCAACATATGGCTGACAGAATACTCTGGAAAAACTCCAGGGGAGTTTCAGATTTCAGTTGTCATTTTGATTGTTGGAGAAGCACCCATGCAAAATGTCATTTGCATATGCAAAACAGCTCATTTAGTGGAAGTCATTTAAGAGCAACCAAAATGATTAGAGACTAGAAACCAAGACTTATGAAGAGAGATTGCTGGAACTGGGCATGCATAGCCTAGAGAAAAGAAGGATCGGGGGGGACATGATAGCAGTCTACAGGTATTTGAGGGGTTGCCATTGAAGAGGAGGGGGTCATGCTGTTTTCCAGGGCACCAGAGGGCCAGATGAGGAACAACAGTTGGAAGCTGACCAAGGAGAGATTCAACCTAGAAATAAGGAAGAACTTCCTGATGGTCAGAGCGATCAACCAGTGGAACGGCCTGCCAGCAGAGGTTGTGAACTCCCCAACTTTGGACATTTTCAAGAGGAGATTGGACTGTCATTTGGCTTAAGCAAGGGGTTGGACTTGATGACCTGCAAGGTCCCTCTCAACACAAACAAACAAACAAGCAAACACACACACACACACACACACACACACACACACGTTGCTCCACCAATGGAGTACATACATACATACATACATACATACATACATACATACATACATACATAAACTTTCACTATTCACTAGAGAAAAATCCACTGATTGGGTCGTTTCTGCATCTTCCAAGTAGAGTATTAGTCACTGGTTGGCCCACGATTAAGGAAGAGAAAATCTCTTTTGCTGGATTTGTTACTGTATAAATGTAATAACTTATTTGTGGCTAAAAGAATGCAATGTTTATCCACATTACCTTCCTTCCAGATTAAATACATCCAGAAAGAATTTACACTGTGTATTGTGATACTTTCTTTTTCTCCTCTGTGGAAGTAAAAAAGATTATTTCAGTATTGAGAAAGAACTGAAAACTTATTATGAATTGTATATGCATATATAACATTCATCTTGATGTCATCTTCACAAAGCAAGTTGCCAGTTAAGAAAAGTTTATTAAACAATTGAATATTCAAGATAAGAGCTTATAATATGTATTTATTTGGTTTATATTACTACCTGTTTCAAATGCACCACTCTAGGTAGTTTACAACAAATAAAATCTGCAAACAGAAGAAAGTACAGTTTTGAAAGATACAAACAGCACAAATACAAATTAAATAACAGAATTCACAGCTGGTCTGAAAAACAATTTACCATTAACAGAACCATTGTGGGGGTTCGACCTGTATCTGGGTAGTTTCTCACCAGAGGCATAGTGCTGTTTACCCATGTTGCAATTGTATGAATAAATGCTATCCATGGGTTTGTTTTAGTGTGGATGTGCCATACACAGCTAAGCAGCCTGATTCTCTGCTATTCAGCTCTATAAACAGCTTTGGGCATGCTTAAATGATCAATTGTGCACAACTGTGCTGGCAGCCATTGTACACATCTGTATCTGTACCCTACCTGGTGGGCATATCTACATATATTTGTATACCTTTGAGTAGTTAAAATTGCACATGGGCCAGAACATTTATATGAGCTGCTGTGCATTGCTATGTAAACATCTATGAGCAGTCATTGCATATTGACACTTTATAAGTGGATGTTGTTGCCTGTTTTTGTACAAATGACTGCTGTTAAGACAGACATTGTGCTTTGTGGACAGTTGTAGATATATCTCTGTACCTTTTTAATATATTATTGCACATTTTTTTCAAGCTGCATTGAAGGACATACCAAAAAAACCCCAGTAGCTTTGAATTTTTTGTTACTGGGTGAAGTTTGTGTATTTATACAGTCAGCTTATAATACATACCTGTGCTTTCTATGAACAATTGTGAATTTGAATTTGCGAATTTGGGGAAAAAAACCCAGTGTGTTGTGGAAAGCTATTCCCTGTGGCACTAGCCAGGGTCATTAAACAATTTTAACTTGGGCTAAATGGTATGAGAACTTACCTGAAATAAATCTATGCAGTAAATTACTAGTCAGTTCTGTCCTTGCTAAATTGTTAGTCCTGCTGTTCATTATTATTGTTCTTAAAAAGTTGTTTTCTACCTTGGTGGATATGATCATTTATTTTAACTAAATGCCTAAAATTTTCTAATAAAATAAGAACTTATAAAACACATAACAAATGGTTAAAATAAATGAAAAAAGGTATAATAGAAAAAAGTATGTATCATTAAGCAGTTATAATCTAATGCAAACATACAAATGTGTGTATGTATACACATATGCACGTGTGTGTATAAGTCTTCAGTCTATTGAGTATATTCTGCCATGCATGTAACTTTTCAATGCTGCAATATTGCTCTTTTATTTATTGTATGGGCATGGAGAATTCATTTATGTTGTCCAGTTGTTAAATTCCATATACTAGGTATATAATTCAAGAGAACGTTATCCTCAGAAAATTATTTTTTCCAGGACATATATAAATGGCATCAGGTTTTTCTGCATTGTGTTTATGTATTCTTTAGTTAGATGATAGGATAGGAGGAGACTTTTATATTATAATGATCCTTTAGGATGAAGCCACAGTTCAATCTTCAAAAATGCCAAATAACAACTTTCAAAACAAGGCTTAAGTGCAGCTATTAAGAAGAACTGTAAGATTAGGCTGCTGTAAAAGATCCAGTTGTCCAACATTGACTGTGCTGCATTCTCCACTTCCTGGCACAAGGTTTAGGGATTTTTTTTAAAAAGTTGGGGGTGGAGAAAGGTGCAGAAAGATTTTCTCTCCTTGCTTGGTTCCTGTTCTTGTCAGCCTGGAGTCAAGCTGGGGTTTATAAAGGGAATAGAGATTGGAGAGCAGAGAGAGTGAGTTTAGTGCTAGCACCTAATTGGGGCAGGGGGAGGAAAGATCAACAAGCCTTCCCTAGCAGCTTTTTTTTTAATTGAAAAAATATGGCTGGGGGAGGGGGAGAGGGAAGGTGTTTTAAGCAGAAGGGTTTTGGAAAGGGCATCCCTGAAGCTGCCTTTTATTCAAGGACTGGCTTCCCAAAGCCTTGAGAGGCAGGAGAGTGAGCGAGCTAGCGAGCTAGCTAACTAGCTAGGTAGTAATAATAATAATAATAATAATCATCATCATCATCATCTTCTTCTTCTTCTTCTTCTTCATCATCATCATCATCATCATCTTGGAGAAGATTGAAGGCAAAGTGGATGAAGAAAAGACCTGGTCAAGGCTTACAAGTGGAACACTCAAAAAGGAGACAGAAGGACTAATACTGGCGGCACAAGAACAGGCCATTAGAACAAATGCTGTCAAAGCCAGAATTGAAAAATCAAGAGACGATCCAAAGTACAGACTCTGTAAAGAAACAGATGAAACAATCGATCACATACTCAGCTGCTGCAAAAAGATCGCACAGACTGACTACAAGCATAGACATAATGCTGTGGCACAGATGATCCACTGGAACTTGTGCCGGAACTACCATTTACCAGTGGCAAAGAACTGGTGGGATCATAAGCCTGAGAAAGTGGTCGAAAATGAGCAAGCAAAACTACTGTGGGACTCCCGACTTCAGACTGACTGAATTCTGAAGCATAACACACCAGACATCCTGATTGTGGAGAAAAAGTAAGTATGGATCATCGACATCGCAATCCCAGGGGACAGCAGAATTGAGGAGAAGCAGCTAAAGAAATTAGTGAAATACGAAGATCTAAAAATTGAGCTGCAACGACTCTGGCATAAGCCAGTGAAAGTGGTCCCAGTGGTACTTGGCATACTGGGCACAATGCCAAAGGATCTCAGCGGACATTTGAAAACCATCGGAATTGACAAAATCTCCATCTGTCAATTGCAAAAGGCCGCTTTACTGGGATCGGCAAACATAATTCGCCACTACATCATGCAGTCCTAGGTGCTTGGGAAGCGCCCGACTGGTGATGAAATACGAAATCCAGCATAGTGATCTCGTTTGCTGTGTTGTATTGACATAATAATAATAATATATTAGATTTGTATGCCGCCCCTCTCCGAGGACTCAGAGCGGCTTACAACAACAATACACAATGTACAAATCTAATGTTAAAAGAACAATTCAAAGCCCCTATTATAAAAAACAAACCCAAAACCTAACAGATCATTCATAAAAATATACATATATACACAAGCTACATGTAGGTAGCTTGCTTGCTTTACTTACTTGCTTATTAGATTTCTATGCTGTTCTTTTTCTCAGACTCAGGGCGGCTCACAACAGGAATAAATACCAAAACATGTAGAAATTAAATCTAAAATATACTCTAAAATCCCAATTTCATTAAAATTAATCACACACATTTCACCCTGCCATGTATCTAAATTCATTCATCGGCTGGGCTAGATGTTAAACTTAATGGCCCCAAACCTGTCGGCAAAGATGGGTCTTTAAGGCCTTACGGAAGGCAGGGAGCGTGATGGGACCTGGAGAAGGCCAACTTTGTGGGACCTGTCCGGCCACTGGGATACATGAGACAGAAGATGGTCCCGTAAGTAATCTGGTCCGATGCTATGTAGGGCTTTATAGGTCATAACCAACACTTTGAGTTGCGTTTGGAGACGAATCGGCAGCCAATGCAGCTCACAGAATGCCAGAGAGAGTGCTTTACAGCCTCCTGTTTGCAAGCTGATCAGGGTGTAGAAAGCAGAGAAAGATGCTGCCATTTTAAGGGTGCTGAAAATGACAGCTGCTTCCAGGAGGCATGGGGAACAGGTATAAGCACTGCAGGGGTCTCATCTGAGCAGGATGGGGGAAAATAGGGGGGCATTACAGCATCCCCATGGTCTGTCATAAGAGTAAATGACCGCAGGGTACTTTGTCTATCACAACTTTGAAACAGATTAATATATAGTTCTGGGGTGCCGGTCATTAAGGGGCTAGTGGTTCCTCAAAGACTACCTCTGCTGATACCATTTTAGCCTGGTTCCTCTCGGAAGGATAAAGAACTTGAGGAGACAAAATTTCAAAGCCTAGGTTTTTCCCCTTCTTCTGAAGTATTATTAAATTTATTTGCTACCCATTTTGTTATCCAGATATTTGGAGCGGGGTGGGGTAGGTAGGAGAGACATTACGCATTTCTCTCTAAACTGAAGAATTTCAAGCAGGTAATCCTGCCATAGGTAATCCTGCCATAGGAGTTTTGACGTCTATTTTTAGGTTTACACATTTTCAGATTAAGATTAAACAAGTTGCCATGCTAGACAAACAGGAAAGCAATGTCAGGAACAATTGAATACACAAGATTGTAAATTTAGCGTCCTGAAAGCAATGGAAGAGCAGACATTCCAGCCTCCTTTCCCCAGAATAAGCATGTTTGTAAAGTACAGTGTTCCCTCGATTTTCGCGGGGGATGCGTTCTGAGACTGCCCGCGAAAGTCGAATTTCCGCGAAGTAGAGATGCAGAAGTAAATACACTATTTTGGCTATGGACAGTATCACAAGCCTTCCCTTAGCACTTTAAACCCCTAAATTGCAATTTCCCATTCCCTTAGCAACCATTTAGATTATTTATTTATTAAAGTTTATTTTAAAAAAATTATTAAAGGCAAACAAAAGTTTGGCAATGACATATGATGTCATTGGGCGGGAAAAACCATGGTATAGGGAAAAACCCCATGAAGTATTCTTTCATTAAAATTTTATAAAAACCGTAGTATAGACTTTTTGCGAAGTTTGAACCCACAAAAATCGAGGGAACACTGTAATCCTCTTCCTTGTGTAGATATCAACAAAAACAGGATGAGTTAAGTGAAAGAAGCTCACACAGGAAAAAAAAAGTCCAATTATTGATTTGTGCTTCAGTTTCTGTTTCACATAAACCAGGGGTATCAAACTGGATTTCTTCAAGGGCTGAATCAGCATTGTAGTTCTCCTTTGCGGAGGGTGGAACAGATACCTCCTGTAGCACTCTGCTGGCCAGAATGGGGTGTGAAGGTCTGTGTGCTGCCCCCACCCATCTCCATGGCCTGTTTTTGGGCCCATTTTTCAGGTCGTTTTCAGCTTGATTTTTGAGCCATTTGAGGGAATGTTTTGGGCTTATTTTTCGGGCCATTTTTGGGGCTGTTTTCGGCCAGCAGAGTGCTGCAGGAGGCCATGGAAGGTGAAAATGGGGCATGGGGGCACCTGCAGCCTGTTTTAGCCACCAGAAGTACCATGGATCGGTCCTTTGATATTTCCAGAATGGCCCTGCGGGTTGGATTTAAGCACACCACAGTCCCCATCTGGCCCACAGGCCTTGAGTTTGACACCCCTGACATAAACCATTCATCAAACACACAGAGAGACAATTCTGCACCAGCCTAAATATAGGGAAACTGCACATTATTTTTAAACAATTGATTTTAAATAATTTTCTCTCTCCTTCAGTTTAATAGTGCTCAATTCTTGGACAAGTTCCTTCAGTTTTCTTGACAAGGTAGTTTTGGAAGTGGTCTGTCACTGCCTCTTCCATAGGGTTGAGAGAGAGTGACTGGCCCAAGGTCACCCAGTTGCTTTGTGCCGAAAACAGATTAGAATTTAACATTCCAATGTTTTCTAGTTTGATGCCTTAACCACTGTACCAAACTGGCACTCTTTATCAATGCAATTTAAATAAGAGTTTGGGCTGATCTGCATGACCAGCTTGTCTCAGCACCGCTACATGCTACTGAAAATTTCTTAGAAACATAGAAGACTGACGGCAGAAAAAGACCTCATGGTCCATCTAGTCAGCCCTTATACTATTTCCTATATTTTATCTTACAATGGATATATGTTTATCCCAGGCATGTTTAAATTCAGTTACTGTGGATTTACCAACCACGTCTGCTGGAAGTTTGTTCCAAGGATCTACTACTCTTTCAGTAAAATAATATTTTCTCATGTTGCCTTTGATCTTTCCCCCAACTAACTTCAGATTGTTTCCCCTTGTTCTTGTGTTCACTTTCCTATTAAGAAAGGGCAGGATTGTCTTTACCAGTCCACCATGTATTTCGTTGCCATGTATTTGTTGGCACTTGCACAACATCCACCGAACAACTTTAACATTGGTTTCAAATAGAAAGCCAAATGGGTCATTGAATGCCCAGACATATGGAGAGGACGGCATACAAATCTAATAAATAATAATAACAACATAGGAAGACCTATAAATGACCCTTCCCAAAAAGGGGGGGTGAACTACCATGCCATGCCAGCTGCCCCGAGTCCTGGGAGAGGGACGGCATTCAAATCAAATCAAATCAAATCAAGTCAAGTCAAGTCAAGTCAAGTCAAGTCAAGTCAAGTCAAGTCAAGTCAAGTCAAATCAATAAATCAATAAATCAATAAATCAATAAATCAGGCAATTCTGAAAAGCGGCCAATAAGGTCCCCCATCGACCAATGTCATTTGGCGAGGCCCAGGGGAAGAGTCTTCTCTGTGGTGGCCCCGGCCCTCTGGAATCAACTCCCCCAGAGATTAGAACGGCCCGCACCCTCCTTGTCTTTCTCAAACTACTCAAGACCCACCTTTGTCGTCAGGCATGGGGAAGTTAAGATATTTCTTCCCCTAGGCCATTACAAGTTATGCATGGTATGTTTGTGTGTATGTTTGGTTTTTATATTTATTTATTTATTATTTAGATTTGTATGCCGCCCCTCTCCGCAGACTCGGGGCAGCTCACAGCAAGACACAACAATTCATAACAAATCCAAATAAATTTAAAATATTTAAAAAGAACCCCATTTTTCTAACAAACACACACACACAAACATACCATGCATAAATTGCACATGCCCGGGGGAGGTGTTTCAGTTCCCCCATGCCTGACGGCAAAGGTGGGTTTTAAGGAGTTTATGGAAGGCAGGGATAGTAGGGGCAGTTCTAATCTCTGGGGGGAGTTGGTTCCAGAGAGTCGGGGCCGCCACAGAGAAGGCTCTTCCCCTGGGGCCCGCCAACCGACATTGTTTAGTTGACGGGACCCGGAGAAGGCCCACTCTGTGGGACCTAATCGGTCGCTGGGATTCGTTATAATTAGGGTTTTTAGTTGTTTTATTAAATTGGATTGTTACATATTGTCTTTTACCATTGTTGTTAGCCGCCCTGAGTCTGCGGAGAGGGGCGGCATACAAATCCAATAAATAAATGAATGAATGAATGAATGAATGAATGAATGAATGAATGAATAAATAAACAAATAAATTTGCACCTCATATAGTGTCTGCTGGGACTTGCTGTATACATTTGGCTTAGTATTCTCTCTTCAGTGTGTTTGCAGGATCCCATGTCAAAATATAGATCTTTTCGCCAGCTGTAAGCTGAGGGCACATAACTGGTCCAGTATCTGATTTTTTTTTCATGTAAACGATGCTGCACTTCAATGGATAAGGTGGTCTAGACATTGGTATTTGAACATAGATCTTTTTAACATTTATATTTTATTGTGTTTTAATAACCTAGGTGAAATGTTAATATATATTGCTAATCCATGTATATGTCATATGCTAAATAAATAAAAGATAAATAGGCCACCAGGAAGGGAACCCTTTTTCTGTTATGATAGAATACCGTGTTTCATTTTATTCATTTATTATATTCAATATATAATACATATTGTTTTCCTTTGAAGATTTGGGGGGTTAATAATTTAAAAAATTTAATATACTTAAATTATTTCTCTGATTCAGTTTCTCTAGATTTATTAAATAAATCCATAGTATCTAGTTGCAAGAATTTTCCCCAAGCAGAGGAAGGTTATAAAGAAGAAGAATGTTGGGCAAGAAAATTGGAAACACTTAATAGAGAAAATCCTATTTCAACTGAGTTTGAACTGGGGAGAAAACTATGGGAAAGAGAGAGAAAATAAACAGTATAAAGAACATATCAGAAACATGAAGTTATAGCTGGTGATTAACCACATAAAAGCATACAATAATAGAAGTGGAAGGATAAAAAGTATTTTTTAATGAAAAAATCCCACAGGATTCCATGAAAGTCTAAGATATAAAGGAAAGATTAGACTAAGATATACTTAAAATATATTCCAAGAGATATGTTAATAATGACATAATTGAAAACATGAAAGTAGAATAGGATCAATGTGTTTGTTTATAGTGGTGGGAGACAAAGAAAGAAAATGACTGCAACAATCATTTAGGGCAAAATCCAAACAGGATGAATAATCGGAGTGTCTTTCTCCCATTTGCTGAAGGCCTAATCTCTGAAAGAAAGAACATTTGGAACAGAGAAATAGGGGTACACTAGATTTAAGAGGTCAGGATAATTAATAATCTTTGAAGGACAAAGAACAGAAGAAAATAGAAGAGATATACAGTATATGAGAGATAAGTGGGAATGAACCAAACCAAAAATACGGGATCAAAGAAAAGAGGGTTGTGAAGGAGAAAAAAACAACGTTAAAGTGCAGAAGTATGAAAAATGGAAGATTAGTAGATTTTAGTTAGCAACCATCTAAGAAAACACATTTTAAAAGGCCATTGTAATTAATTGAACATGCATCATGTGAATAAATACTAGAAACAAAAAAATAAAATTAGAGCTGCCAGTAATTAAAGTTTTAAAAAACCCAAGCATTGTGACTGGTATACAGATCTATTCTATTACAGAGGTATCTTATTTGATTTCGTATAATGTTTTAAGATTGCTGATGCTTTTCATCACAGAACTAAAAATGTTCAGAAACAGCCTGGTAGAATTTTTGTGGGAATTTCTGTTCCCACAGAAATTGCCAGCTTAAATGTCCCTACATCATTTTAAAAAGCCAGTTCTATTCCAAACTGTGGTAGCATCTCTTTTTAAATCTATCTTTTAACACTTGCATTGTGGTTGTAGTATTGTAGTAACTATACCAGTGGTGGGTTCTAAATGATTTTGCTTCCGGTTCGCATGCGCACTCACGTGCATGACACTTCTACGCATGCACAGAAGGGTCCCAGGTGGGTGGGCGGAACCCACTGCCATCAGCGCTACCGGATCTAAGAACCGGTCCAAACTGGGAGCAACTCACTGCTGAAATACACATACTCGGAAATGTCAGATCGTGCAGAATGCAGCTGCTAGAGCAATCATGGGCTTCCCAAGGCATTCCCACGTTACACCAACACTCCACAGTCTGCATTGGTTGCCGATCGGTTTCCGGCCACAATTCAAAGTGTTGGTTATGACCTATAAAGCCCTTAATGGCATCGGACCAGACCACCTTCTGCCGCACGAATCCCAGCGACCAGTTAGGTCCCACAGAGTTGGCCTTCTCCGGGTCCCGTCGACTAAACAATGTTGTCTAGCAGGACCCAGGGGAAGAGCCTTCTCTGTGGTGGCCCCGACCCTCTGGAACCAACTCCCCCCAGAGATCAGAGTTGCCCCCACCCTCCTTGCCTTTCGTAAGCTCCTTAAAACCCACCTCTGTCGTCAGGCACGGGGGAATTGAGATATTCCCTTCCCCCTAGGCTTATAAAATTTATGCATGGTATGTTTGCGTATGATTTGTTTCTTAAATAAGGTTTTTTTAAAAAAATTAACTTAAATATTAGATTTGTTCATATTGCTTTATTATTGTTGTTAGCCGCCCCGAGTCTACGGAGAGGGGCGGCATACAAATATAATAAGTAAGTAAGTAAGTAAGTAAGTAAGTAAGTAAGTAAGTAAGTAAGTAAGTAAATAAATAAATACTAGAGGGCAAGGACTCATGCTCAAGTGAAAGAAGCATGCATAAGCATTAATTTTCTAGTTTGGACTGATAGATATCATCCTATCATCACATCTTTTGGAATGAGTTCAAACATGTGGCAAATAGCAGCAGTGTGTCGGGAGCGAGTGCAGCCCTGCAAGCCATTCATTCCTGTGCTCCAAATAAAAACCTTGCTGATTGGCTGTCAACATTTGGCTCTTCATATGCCCAACATCCATCACAGACTTCACCTTCAAATGACAACAGGGGACAGATAGCAACAGGTTTAAACATATTAAGAA
Organism: Erythrolamprus reginae; assembly: GCF_031021105.1. Taxonomy (NCBI): domain Eukaryota; kingdom Metazoa; phylum Chordata; class Lepidosauria; order Squamata; family Dipsadidae; genus Erythrolamprus; species Erythrolamprus reginae. The sequence goes on from NC_091950.1 coordinate 284,433,972, forward strand.
AACCACTTTTCTCATTTGTGTCTGATATTTGTCCAAACTGAAATGTCTCCAAGTATCATTCAAGTCAAGTGCTAGTTTGTTATTTCAGCATCTTTTATTCCTAAAAAAATAACAGGAAAGGGCCGGGATGGACATTCAAACAAACAAACAAAAAGATATCAGTAATCTCAGCCTGAAAGGTTCTTTTCTGATGCTAGATTGCCTTGCCTCTTTGCAACTATCCTCTGGTACTATCTCCAATCTGTGTAATTTACAGCTGGTTGCATTTATATCCTAAAATAGCAGCATACTGACATCAAATAAGCATTTACTTTCCCTTCCATAGCATATTAAGGGATTCTATGAAAACAATTCAGTCTTATTCGCAGCTGGGCTTTTATCTTATAGTACTCGTAAGTTCCTTCAAATAGAGTTTTATTGATGTTAATATTATTTACATTCTAATATAAACTTTTCTAAGAAAAGGTGGAATACAAATATTGAGTGAATAATTTGTCTAATAGTCCGTGTGTTTTCTCTGTCTTTTTAAAAATAAATAGTACAAAAAACCTGGTTGCAGGCTGTTGAAAATCAAATTACCGTACTTAGTACTGTAATTACTAATGGCTTAATACTGTAAGTACCATAGGGCAGAAATGTGCATGAAGACACTGAACCTTTGATGCCAAATATATTTCTAAATGAAAGTTCTACCTTCATCATGCCAGAGATGTAATGCTGGTATACAGAAAATGTAACACATATACATGATATTTTGATGACATCACCATGAATGTGTTTTTCTAAAAGTATTTTATTTTTAAAAATTAATAGAAGTGTTTTAGATATATGCTTTAATATCCATTCTGTAGCTTTAAAAAATAAAAAATACAGCAATATGTAATTATAGATATGCTGCTTATTTGACATTGGATTCCATAAAATTGGACTTTATAATCATGTAACGATAATTTAAGTACAAAAGGAGTTGCATTTTAAGAAAAAGCTGTTTTAATACAATACAAACTTTTCTATATTTGAAAAACTACTACTAAGTAGGATAATGGAAATCCAACAGTCACTGTTATCCCCAATGCATAAAACCTCAGCAAGTTCAGTTGTATCACATTTTGTACTATTGGACACTATGACCTCATTTGCTGAAATAGTGGCTTTTCACCTGAAATGTCCCTTAATATGAGAATATAAAACCTGATTTTATTTTAATTGTATTAATTCTAAACTATTCCAAACTGATTCAAATTTTCACTTCATTAAGATCTTTTACAAATTATTCATCAATATCTGTTAAGGATGCTGTTGAAAACTTTTAACTTCCAAATCAGTTAAAAGGATGAGAAAACAAAGCAACATTTTTCAGAGTTACATCCAGAAGCCCAAAAACATATATATTTGATATTAAGTTTGCTATGTTGTGTTTATGATTCTAAATACTGGCATTAACACTTGTGTTATAGCAGCTTATTATAGCTCTGAAGCTTCTGAGGAATCCCACAGAAATAAAAACAGTACAAAAGGAACAAGCCAAATTGTTCATTTAATTGGTTTACAGTGTTGCACTGTAGATTTACAATCAAGCGGGCAACAGAATAGACTTTCCAACATAAAGAAGCAAACTTTTTCAAACAATTATGTAATATTTGGGTCACGTGTGTGCACAATACTGGCCAATAGCCATAGCGATTTTTTAAAGTTTGTAAATACTTTGAATTTTCAATATTTCAGCATGAATATAACACCGTAAAACATGATCTACTCTCTGAATAGGTCCTACAACTATGTAAAGTGAACATAATTAAACAAATGTGTCAAAAACATTATAATTGTTCATTTGAGGAAAATGACCCCCAAACTACTTATTTATGTGCAGTAACAATATGTATGTCTTTACTTTGAACAACAACATCCCTCAGCCTTTAGAGGCAGCAATAACTGCAACAAAATAGTTCCAGTAACATGGTAAATCCTACACATCATCTTAGAATTTTAGCCATTCTTCCTTATAGGATACTGTAGTCTCAATTCAGGGATGATGGTAAACTTCCTTATATGAACTATCTATTTCATGTTCTTCCACATTTCTGTTGGCTTACGGTCAGGACTTTGATTTAGCCATTCCAAAACATGGCCCACTTTCTCTTGAGCTTCAGTTCATGGATGGATAAAATCATTTTCCTGTATAATTGCTCTTACAATTCTAATTCAGTCAAAGACAGGGCATCCTAGTCCAGAGATAGAAAAGCAGGTCCATGATACTGTCACGTTTCACAGATGGGATAAGGTTTTTATGCTGGAATTCCATCACACTTTTTATTCAAGGCAGAAAGTTCTCTTTCAATTTCATCTCTCCACGGAGCAGTCATCCAATAATCTTCTGGCTTATCCACATAGCCTCTTGCAAATTGTAGACAGGTAACAATGCTCTTCCAGAGAGCAGTAATTTCTCCTAACGACCATGCCATGGACACCATTATTCAATATTCTCTTGATGCTGGTCTCATAAACATTGACGTTTATCTATGCAAGAGGCCTTGGATATTACCCTGAATTTCTAGAAGACCACCAAGAATATTACAAGCTCTGCTCTTATTGTGATTGATTAGTTGACCATTTCTGGAGAGGGTAAAATGGTGTTGAATTGCTTCCATTTGTACAGTCTGCCCAACGCTGGTCTTGTGGAATCCAACACACTAGAGATAACATTAGGCTGGATACACTTTCCAGCCTAGTGAGCAACAACTTGTTTTTAAAGCGCACAGAAATCTCCTTTCAATCCTTAATACAGTTCCAGAATTGTGCTGGAAAGATCAGACTTTAACAATGAATGGCCAGATTTGTGTTCTTCAAATAAGGCAAAACCACCCACATTCACACCTATAAGATCCCATTGATTGAAACACCTCACAGTAATTTTTTCATGAAATAAACTGAGAATTCTAGAAGTTCACACACTTCTGCTACCCAATAATTTATTTATTTATTAGATTTGTATGCCGCCCCTCTCTGTAGGCTCTGGGCAGCTCACAGCAGTAATAAACAATATATAACAAATCTAATAATTTAAGAGAAACACTAAAAAAACCCATTATTAAAAGCAAACATACACACAAACATACCATACATAAACTGTATAGGCCCGAGGGAAATGTTTCAATTCCCCCATGCCTGACGGCAGAGGTAGATTTTAAGGAGTTTACGAAAGGCAAGGAGGGTGGGGGCAGTTCTAATCTCTGGGGGGAGCTGGTTCCAGAGGGTCCGGGCCGCCACAGAAAAGGCTCTTCCCCTGGGTCCCACCAAACAGCATTTAGTTGACGGGACCTGGAGAAGGCCAATTCTGTGGGACCTAATCAGTCACTGGGATTCATGCTTGGGATCGTTCTGATAAATAAATAAATGAAAATGTATCGTGTTTTTGACTCATTTGTTTAATTGGGATTTTATTTGGATTTGTGTGAAAAACAAATCACACTTAGGACACATTTTGCAGAAATATTGGAAATTCATGAATGTTTGCAAACTTTAAAGCATCATTATGTGTAGGGTTCCATGCAAGTTCCACCACAAACTTCATTGTAGTTTGTTTATATTTCATATTTCTAAATGATTGTTGTCTTACCTGAATTTTCCTTCTATGTGCTCGGCAGGACACCTCCAAGCATGGTTTAACTTCCTGTCTGTTAGCTAAGGACTGAGTAAGAAATATCTGGCCACACCTCTTCCTTGGCCTACACTAAGCCAGTTGTTTTACGAAGGAGTAGACTTGCAGGTAATCAAATGGAAATCCAAAGTCCATGCCCTGGACCAGAACCAGCCACAGGGTGGGTTGGACACTCCCACAGCACACAAAGCAGTAACATTCAGGTAAGACAATGTTCATTCTCCTCTTCTGGCCTACTAAACTGTCCTCTGCAACACTAAAATCCTCGCTGAGAATGGAAGGATGAGAACAATGACCCTTTGGGAAATCTAGGCAGATTATTCCTGGAGGCCTGGTGAGAAACCTGTGTTGTAATTTTGCAGTAACAACTTGCAAAATGGTAGATGCAATACGATCCCTAATGTCCTGGGGCAGAGATAATTCCTGGGATCCCACAGCCGTAGGGCAGCACTCCTGTAATGCAATAGCCCATCTCCTTCAAAGAGGGGCTCTAGATACCTCCTAATCACCAAAAAAACCCCATTCTTGAACACCAATTTAATCCAAAATGGGATAGAAGTATGTAAAGGAACACTGAAAAACAAACCCTTTGACAAACCTGTTCATATAGAAATCAAGAATGTGTTTGGACCTGAACCTGTACAGCAGACTGTGTCCTGAGAATTCAAATTACTCTAGTTGGAATTTGGATTCAAAATAAAGAAGCAAAACCATAACAACATATGCAATAAGAACTTAGTAAGACTGATAACTAAGACAAATAGCTTTTATTTTGCTTATAAGTACAATCTGAAATATTGGAGAACTGATACAAATGGCCAGTCATTGTACCTATTGGCCCAGATCAAATCTCCTTGATCTGTGTATAGTATACTGGTAAACAAATAGCATAATAATTTCAAATTTTCCCTTGATTTTCTTCAAAATTGTAAGAATTGCTTTTGGGAACATCTGTACTCTGATATTTTACTTTATTAATAGTTATAATCATTTAAATAAATATTTCAGGAAAAAAATAAAACCAAGTGTATTTATACAATGCAATCCAACAATGTTATACATCAGTATAAAAGTCTTAAGGATTTGTGCACTGAAGAAGAAAAATTAGCGCTGAGCAAAGTTTTAAATCTGATTTCAAAAAGTGCTTCAGAACACACAGGGGCATGAACTAAGCCCGTCTGGGACAATTTAAAGCAACTGCATCTTTTCCTAGGGTCAGAAAGCTGGTACTAGAAAAAGATAAGATACTTTACATAGCTCCTGAAATTTACTACATTTGTGCCACTATAACATCCTGAAGAATCTTTTTGGAATTAAATCTCTAGTTGGACATGTTCCTAATATAAAACTGTTGACAGATTGGTGAATAGAAGAATTGCTTGCCATAAAAATGCACATATTGAAGTTACTTTGCTTCCCAATATTATAATTTCAAAGGTCATATCCATAATTTTAGGAACTATCAAATCTACTGAGGTGTGCAGTTTTTTGTATTATACCTGATTTTAATATCCCAGTCAAAATTTGGAAACAACGTTTTAATTCAGTGCAAGATGTTGTAACTGGAATAAAGGTCAGATGGTTCAACAATTACTAAACAGCACATTTTATTTTTGGTAAATTCAACAGTTAGAATTCAAGCCTGTGAGAAAGGTATGTGAGCAATTTTTTTTGCAATTTTGCAGAATGGTATGAAAATATATCCACTGCCATATCATCTTGAAACATTATCCTCAATAAGGAAGATATAGAAAGGTTTAGAAGTATTTTTAGTACTGTGTTCAATAATTAACAAATAGAAAATCTATATAGAAAATCTTTATAGTCTCTTCACATGGAATAAGTCTCCTTTAAATTTATTTTGTACAAAACATTACATATTGCCCTTTTCATTCTATAATTTAGCTTGTCACTATTAAAGCTAGCATGACAGTCCTGTTAGCAGTGTATCATAAGGACAAGAGCACAGCACAGAATCAACCGGTACATCATAAAAGCTGAGAAAGAAAATGATCCTGTCTCTTTGTTTTGAAAGCACGATGTGGCTAGATGTCTAAATTAAGTCTAATGAAGGCACACATGTTGATTATCTCTTATAACAGAGATATATTGCACACACTATGGCACTGGCTCACTGTATTCAGAATAGTTTGTACACAAACATATAATACACAAGTACAATGTATACATGGCAAAGTGTTTTTTTGTTTCATCTACAGAGTTGAGTGTTGTTTTGTTCCTTAAAGAAGGAAAAATGTGGGAACGAGTGCTGGAGGAAGTCCTGCTTAATTTGTTGCATATGGCCAAACGTGTTATAAAATGAAGTGCATACTACTCAGAAACTAGATGGACTATTATGATAACTAAACCAGATTAACTCAGATGCCAGAATCTGTCCAAATGTTTGCCCACAAGCAAATCAAAAGATTCAGTCTAATTTCCTTTGTTGTTATTCATACAATTACTTTACTAGTCATTTAGTCACCTTGACATTATTTTTTTTTAAAAGGGGGGAGGGGTACATGGTAAAAAGAAATGCATTGTACTTTTATTTCAGAAGTATTTATCAAACCATATGTGCAGATACTTGAGATGATGACAGTGTTAAGCTTCCTAGGGTCCTAGAGTCAAAGAAATTTTGCTGCCCCCCACTGCTAAGTAAGTGCACTCCTTCTACAGGGGGCAACATCTGTCGATCAGTCATGGTTCCACTTGGTGATGACCCCAAGAAAGTTCCTTGGGAAGAAACAATTTTCTCAGGACTTGCAGCCAGTTTGGGGGAGGTGGAGAAGTTGTATCCATACAGAGCACAAGGACTATGCAGCCTGAAAGTGTTGTAAGAGTTTGGATGGGTCTGATTTGCTGGAAAGGCATTGCCAGATGGAGGAGGTATAATGTACTGGAGTTGTGGAGACATCCCTGAAATTTGCATCGATAATCCCGCCTGAGGACAACTGAATGCATCACTGTCACTACCTGCCACAGGCATATTCACAGCTGAACCATTTGATACACCAACGTAAGAGGGAGTTGCTGGGGTTGCAAAGGCCTCACTGGTTTGATTTGCAAGCCTGTTGTAGGTTTCTGTCAAGGAAGTACTATACCTATTAAGGGTTAGACCTGAGCGAGCACAGGCAGTATAGTCAGCTGATGCAAGGCTGCAGAACTGGCTAGTATTGGGAGTGAGGTGAAAAGCAGGAGAAGAACAAGGTGCCCCTGGAAGGAGATGTGGATGAGTAGATGGTACCCCATTGGCAGATCCCTGGAGCAAACTGGACGAAGTAGTGTTTCCTGAAACAAAGTATAGTGATATTACAAAGGCATTTCACTATTACTGTTGCATTTTGCTCTAAAGTGTCCAAACTAAGATTATATACCAGGTTAGGACAAAAAGGGCTTTTTTTTGTTGCTATAATGACAAAAATTGAACAGACTAATTTCAATTACTTCAAGAGTGCAAGACAGTATTTACTGCCACATGTGAGGACAGCAAGCCAACACTGAATGCAAGAATGTAACTCTTCGTTCAATAGGAAGTAATGACAGCAGAATGGAGAGGGAAGACTTCTGCTGCCCATTTTATACTCCTCAGCTTTTGAAATCTTACATCAGTTTATAGGTTATATTAAAAAATAATAGTTTGAGATTCTTAATTAAAGATAGTTCAAAAGAATTTTCTTTATATTATATAGTACAGTGGTCCCTCGATCATCGCGAGGGTTCCGTTCCAGGACCCCAAGCGATGATCGATTTTTCGCGAAGTAGCAGTGCGGAAGTAAAAACACCATCTGCGCGTGCGCAGATGGTGTTTTTACTTCCACTGCCGCCCGCCCTTCGCCCGCCCACCCCGTTGCTCGCGCCTGGGGTGCGCGCGCGCGTGGGGACACCCTAGCTCCGCTTCCCAGCTGGGAAGCAGAGGTGGGGTGTCCCCAAGCTCGCGCGCGCCGCCCGCCCACGCTGTTGCCGGCTCCGCTTCCCAGCTGGGAAGCGGAGCTGGGGTTTCCGCGCGCGTGCCGCCCGCCAGCCCACGCCGTTGCTCGCGCCGCCGCTGGGGTCTTACCGGGGCAAGAGGGGGAAGACCCAGGGAAGCCTCTGCCCGGCGGGGAAACTCCACCATCTACGCATGCGTGGAAGGGCACGCATGCGCAGATGGTGGAGTTTACTTCCGGGTTGAAAACTAGCGATATAGCCCTTTCGCGATGCTCAAAGACGCGAAACTCGAGGGTTCACTGTATAGCTCAAAATTTTGTTTTGTTGCAGGCATCAATTTCCTGTTGTACCATCCCATGTATTTTATAGAATAATCTTCAAAGGGTACTATAAATAGAAAGGGGAAGAAGTAATGAAACATGCATTGCAATGCCATGACCTGAACTCTATAAACAATATAACAGGTGAGACAGGTAGTGTAGAAATTAGCCAAAGTCTTCACACTACCATAACTGTTCTGTCGAGCTCTCTGGTAGAATCCTCCCGAAAATTCACAGATACAAATTTCAGACACAGACACGTTTGAAAATTCAAAACAATGTTCTTTATACCGAAAATTCAAATAAACTAAGCACTCTTTTTGTATAGCAAAGAGCACTCGTCTCCAAACAAACTGGTAATTTGTACAAGTCTCTTATCAGTTCTGAGATACTTAGCTTGCAGCTGTGAGGCAATTCACAGTCCTTCTTCTTTCACAAAGTGAAACACACTTTGCTCTGGTTTAGTTTCAAAGAGGGGGAAAATCAGCACACAAAGCTCGAAGTCAGCAAGGCAGGCACGAAACACAACGATCAGATAATCCTCCACAATGGCCAAACCCACAGGCTGCTATTTATAGCAGCCTCACTAATTACCACAGCCCCACCCAACAAGTGGCCTCATTTTCTTTGATAATAATCTCTGTTGTTGTTGTCTATGTATCGCTCTCCGCATGCATGGGTGTATCATTAACTCTTGTTCTGAATCCAAGGAGGAGCTAGATAATTGATCTTCTGAGCTGTCTGCCACACTCTCCTCCTCCCTGTCACTCATGTCTTCTTGGTCAGAGGAGCCTTCATCATCAGATTCCACCGGGAGCAAAACAGGCCTGCGGCATGTGGATGTCTCCCCCACATCCACAGTCCTTGGGTCAGGAGCTGGGCCAGAGCTAACCACAACACTAACTATTGTGTATTTATAGAACTAAACACCTATTATTTATCTTTAGTGTATCAAACATTTGCCTCACTGTGGGAAGGCATACGCTACTGTAGTTGAACAGTTAGGTGTGTAGCTTTCCCAAAAAAACCTTCCTTAATCTTAGATCAAAGATTGAGAGAACCCAGATTAGAATGTTAGTATATAATAATAATAATAATAATAATAATAATAATAATAACAACAACAACAATAACACTAATAATAACAACAACAACAACAACAACAACAATAATAATAATTTATTAGATTTGTATGCTGCCCCTCTCTGAGGACTGTGGGTGATTTACAATAGTTTGTAGTGATACAGTATGTTGAAGAGCAGAAGGAAAAGGGACAGGAAAAAAGTAGTAGAGAAGTCCTGGGCAAAAGCTAGAATGGGCAAAAGCTAGAATGCAGTTGGTAATGTCAAAAAACGTATTTCTTTTTTTAAATGTAGCAAATGTGGATGGGAGGGAAGGAATTGTAATGATTTAATGGTAATTGATGTGGCAACTGTTATTATAATTGTAATTATAAGTTGTTATAATTGCAAGCAAGATCTACCCACATCTACTGCTGGCTAGCTGTTATACATTAACTATATAAATCACATAAAACATTTAAAACCAATTATGTTGAACATGTTTTTCTTGTTAATTCTGTATCTGGACTGGTGTCCTGTCCCATAATATGATACCAAAAGTTTTTTCTCTTTTCCTATAGCATCAGTATAGAACTTCATCATTTTAAAATTGGGTTTTAGTTTCAGAACTGACTTCCTCACAAATATTTCCTACACACAACAGTTTTGTGTTATTCTGCATCAACTGAATCAACTCTTACGTTTTGTTGCTGGTACTCTTAATTTCAGGAATTTCTGGAAGAAATGAATCTAAATATTTGTATGAAATCATGTTAGAAGAAAAAGGTTAGTGCTTTTCTAACCAGTAAATGCATTGGAGGATTCAATCTGGTGGTTGACAGTTAAGTACTTTTTTTTTTTTGCTAGACAATCTATAGGAGGTCTGATAGCAAGGAAAAGTCTGATCCTTAAATAATTGCAATGAAGGAAACTTCTGATTGCTCCCAGATCTCTGTATGTAGTATGGGCTATATTTTTTCATCTTTTTCAGTATCTGACAAAATGGGGTACTGTATATTTATTTTTGTCCTTCATAGCCCTTGCTGAAATTCTCTAATATATTTTATTAGATGTTCACATTGCTCCCACTCTACTGGCCTTTCAAAAAGCTGTTAAGCCCTGGCTTTGCCGACAAGCCTGGGGGCCGTGAACTTTAACATCTAACATGCCCGAATTATGTTTAACTGGTGTGTATGTATGTTAGATTGGTTTTAGGGATTTTATAATGGGTTTATTAGGGTTTTAAATCTACTGTTGATGTTCAACTTCTTTTTATTATTGTACTATTGTATTTTTTTTAAATTGTTGTAAGCCAAACTGAGTCCTACAGGAGTGGGCGGCCGATCCCAGCGGCCGATAAGGTCCCACAGAGTTGGCCTTCTCCGGGTCCCGTCCACTAAACAATGTCGTCTGCCGGGCCCCAGGGGAAGAGCCTTCTCTGTGGCGGCCCCGGCCCTCTGGAATCAACTCCCCCCAGAGATCAGAACTGCCTCCACCCTCTTTGTCTTTCATGAATTTATTTATTTATTTTATTTATTTATTCAATTTTTATGCCGCCCTTCTCCTTAGACTCAGGGCGGCTTACAACATGTTAGCAATAGCGCTTCTTAACAGAGCCAGCATATTGCCCCCACAATCCGGGTCCTCATTTTATCCACCTTGGAAGGATGGAAGGCTGAGTCAACCTTGAGCCGGTGATGAGATTTGAACCGCTGACTTACAGATCTACAGTCAGCTTCAGTGGCCTGCAGTACAGCACTCTACCTGCTGCGCCACCCCGGCTCTTAAGACCCATCTATATCGCCAGGCATGGGGAATTGAGACATCTCCCTTAGGCGTATAGAGTTTTATATATGGTGTGCTTGTGTTTTATGGTTTTTAAAAGATGGGTTTTTAGATGCGGAGAGGGGCGGCATACAAATCTAATAAATTATTATTATTATTACTATTTTTGAAGTCGAATAAATTAAATTAAATTACCTAAATGAGAGAAACAGCACATAGATTATACTTAGCATAATTCAATCCATAAACAAGAGTTACCTTGTTTTGCAATCCCAGGTATATCTTCAAAAGTAAGTGTTCTCAGTGAAGGTCTCCAGAATGCATAAGATTCTACTAAAGCTTCCAGTCCCATCCTAAACAACACAACAAGAATATTTTGTGAGCTGAATTACCTAAAGGTGGTTCACATTTTCAGCACGGTATTATTTTACTAAGTATGATTCACAGATAAAGCTGAAGTGAAGTGCACAGCAAATATGGAATAAAACCGGTTTAGAAATATTATTAGAGATGCAACTCAGGACATGGAATGTAACTCATGGTTATATTTTGTTGTATTACTGTTACATATTGCACTATTGATGGTAGATTTATTAACATGATCCTGGACTGACTGCATTCTTCTCTCCAAAATTCCCAAATTGTAGATTTTATGGCTTGAATAATAGCTAAAAGAATTATTATATGACTCCCAAAGAGAAATGTATGTGCTATCAGCCAGCAAAAGATTGTATATTTTTGTAAACATCTGAATCAGGATTTTCCAGAACATCCCATCTCATCCTGAAAACTGGGGAATAAGGCTTTCAAGCAATATTTGAATTTTTTTTAGTGTTCTTTATAATTTTCCAAGGATTTAATATTTTTCCTTTGTTTTTATTATTTTCAAAATTAATTTTGAAGTTATATGATTTTATTAATGATATATATATATATATCATTATACTTCTGTCAACTTTTTAAGCATATTTTTTTTTAATTGTTCAAATGAATGAGCTGTTGCAAGCTCAAGCAAAGCTTTGAACTTTGAACTCGAGAAATTCTTTTATATGGTAGGAAGAAACCATGGCCCAGTTTTAATTTTTTCTTAATTTTTCATTCTGTACCAATGGAAACCATGTTTTAAATTATTTTAGCTTTTTGTATTTTTTTAAGTTAGAGTTTATATTAAAACAGGAGTGTGGAAATCACCCCTTCCAAATGTTGCGGAACTACAGTATACTGTAATGCCAATTACAGTAATACCTCGTCTTACAAACTTAATTGGTTCTGGAAGTAGGTTCCTAAGGTGAAAAGTTCGTAAGACGAAACATTAATGCGTGCAAAGGGAAAAAGATAATCGCAAAATGGAGCTTCGCTCGGCGCTGCCACCCGACTGTCACCTTTTAAAACAGCCGGGGGGGCTTCTCGGCGTTCTCCCGAACACCGAACCCAGAAGTTCGGGTTCCGGAGGCCGCCAAGAAGCGCCCGGCTGTTTCAGAAGGTTACAGCCGGGCGCCAGCGCCCAGCGGAGCACCGGTTTTGCAATCAGCAGCGGCGTTTTTGGCCGATCTGGAGGCTGGAAAGGAGGTGGGGAATCCCAATAGGGAATTCCATGGGCGGAGCTTTGACGTCACGAAGACGTCCTTCCTGGAGGCCACGTTTTGGCCTCCACGAAGGATGTCTTTGTGACGTCAAAGCTCCGCCCATGGAATTCCCTATTGGGATTCCCCACCTCCTTTCCAGCCTCCAGATCGGCTGAAAACGCCGCCGCCGATCTGAAAAACGGCGCTCCGCCGGGTAGCACCGCCCGGCTGTAACCTTCTGAAACAGCCGGGCACTTCTCGGCGGCCTCCGGAACCCGAACCTCTGGGTTCGGGGTTCGGGAGAATGCCGAGAAGCCCCCAGGCTGTTTCAGAAGGTGACAGCCGTGCGACGGCGCTTCTCGGCGGCCTCCCGAATCCAAAAGGTTTGGGTTCGGGAGAATGCCAAGAAGCCCCCGGCTGTTTTAAAAGGTGACAGCCGGGCGGCGGCGCCCAGCAGAGCGCCATTCTGCGATCTGTGGTGGGTTCGTAAGCCGAAAAAAGTTCGTAAGAGGCAAAAAAATTCCGAACCCCGGGTTCGTATCACGAGGGGTTCATATCACGAGGGGTTCGTATCACGAGGTACCACTGTATTTGTCACCAGCAGCCATGTTGAGTGTTTGCTGGGGGACCACATGTTGTATATCTCTATTTTAATCCATGATGATTTGGCAGAACCAAATCCAACAAGGACTTGGAGAACGCTGTGTCATCTACTAAAACAAACATCCTCAACTTATTCTGGCTTGAAGAATTTCATGTATAGTCTAATGTTACATGAAAACTTATATTCTTGATTATTCATATATTTGTAATATAATGTTCCTATTATAATAATCATATCCACCAGAATATTAATACCAAAACAGCAACCAAGCTTTGATTCTTTGGACTTTGAAGTCATTTTCAGTAAACTTGCTTGTGACCCATAAACATGCGAAAGATAAAGGAAGTTGGTTTTTCTCTTTGTAGCTGCTACTAAATAAAACATTTTAAAAATTAAAAATATATTAAATGCCTCCCAACTATTGAATTTCAGTGTGAACTATTTCTGCAATTGCTGAAACATTACTTTGTTTAAAAAAATTTACTGCTTAAATATATGCAACTCAATAGAAGACCCGTTGTACCTACCTGAACGGTCTTCTCGATGCACTGGAAGGAGAGTCCAACATGGGTTATTTACCAATCCTATTGGTAGAGACTGAGTTAGAAATTTACATAATAATTAGGCACCGCCCCCATACTGCTCCCACGAGCCCAGTTTTAAAAACGAACACCATGTAAGAGGATAACCAACTTTTATTAATACAACAATAACTTAAACTCCCCTCTCCGGCGTCCCAACAAACCAACATGCCAGGTGGGTTTGGACTCTCCTTCCAGTGCATCGAGAAGACCGTTCAGGTAGGTACAACAGGTCTTCTCCACTGCAGCTGGAAGGAGAGTCCAACATGGGATATGCCAAAGTTTTAAGGCCCATGGGAGGGAGAAGGTCTTGAAAGGGACGTTGGAGATAAACAAACTTTCTGCAGTACACGTCTACCAAATGCAGCTTCCGCTGATGCAAACGAATCTAACTTATAATGTTTAATAAACGTAGACGGCGCTGCCCAGGTAGCCGGCCTCCAAATATCGTCTATGGACGCTTGCGTTGTCCAAGCTGCCGATGCGGCTGCACTCCTGGTTGAGTGGGCCGTTAGTCCTATCGGTGGAGTGTGTCCTCCCGCACTATAGGCTTCCATAATACAATCCTTCAGCCAACGACTGATAGATTTGGCCGAAATTCCAAGTCCCATTTGGTGTTGTGAAAACGAAACAAACAGTTTCTCTGACTTCCGAAATGATTCAGTCCGTCTGATATATATCTTCAGTGCTCTTCTGACATCAACCTTATGCCATCATAGCACTGAAGGATGGTCTCCATGCGTGCAAAAATCAGGTAGTATTAACTCCTGCTTCCTATGGAAATGTGTGTTCACCTTCGGGATGAAGGTGGGGTCTAGACGGAGCACCACTCTGTCCGGATAGAATATGCATAAATCCGGCCTCACAGACAGAGCTGGCAACTCCGAAACTCTACGTGCCGAGGTAATAGCCACCAAAAAGGCTGTTTTTATGGAGAGCAGTCTCATCGGAATCGTCCTCAGCGGCTCAAAGGGTGGCTTTGTTAACGCCTGAAGAACTAGCGTGAGGTCCCATGATGGAAACCTTTTAACCGGTGGCACGTGTGTGTGAGGCGCCCCGTATGAAATCTCTGACTAATGGATGATGAGCCAGTGACCTAGCTTCCGACGTTTGGACCATGGTGGAAAGAGCCGCCACTTGCCTCCTCAGGGTGTTAGGGGCCAAACCTCTGTCTACCCCTGCTTGTAGAAAGTCCAGCACCGTAATGACGGATGCTTCCTTGAGATTCTTGCTCTCTTTATCACAGAATTTGCAAAAGGCTGCCCACGACACCTGGTAAATCCTGGAGGTGGAGGGGCGCCGTGCGGCCTGTATTGTGTCAATGACCTTCTCCGACAGGTCCAGGTGTCTCAGTCTATGCCGCTCAAGTGCCATACGGTTAATTGTAGCCATTGGGGGTCCGGATGTTGTAGGGCCCCCTGGCTGAGGGAGATGACCCGGTCCGGGATCCTCCACGGTGGTGATATTGACATCGCTGTCAGGTCGGTGAACCACGGACGTCGTGGCCAATGTGGAGCTATCATCAGTACCTCTGCCTTCTCCCTCAGAATCTTCTCCACCATTCTTGGAATCAGGTTCACTGGTGGAAATGCGTATAGCAAGCCGGGTGGCCATGGTGTCAGTAAGGCATTGACCCCTTCTGCTCCCAGTTCCGGAAAGCGCGAGTAAAACCTCGGTGTCTGAGCGTTCTTGCGAGTCGCAAACAGATCTACTGAGGGGCTTCCGAACTTGAGGGACAGCTGCTGGAATAGGTCTGGATCTAACCTCCACTCCGACGGGTCTAATGTGGTCCTGATGAGCCAGTCTGCCTGCGTGTTGATGGTTCCAGCAATGTGCTCCGCAGACAATGAAGCTAGATGCGTCTCGGCCCAGCTGAACAAATTGCTTGACTCCTCCATAAGGCGATGCGACCTTGTACCCCCTTGGTGGTTCAAGTGGGCTCTGGTCGCCACGTTGTCTGTTAGGACTAATATGTGTCTGTCCCATACAATCGGAAGGAATTTCCGCAGAGCTAGGTGTACCGCTTTGAGTTCGAGGAAATTTATGTTTATTGGGGTTAGGTCTGATGTTGACCATGTGCCCTGAGCCATGTGATGGCCAACGTGTGCTCCCCAACCGTAGAGGCTGGCATCTGTGGTAAGGATGACTCTGTCCTGTATTTGGAATGGTGAGCCTTTGCGAATTGCCTGGGATGTCCACCATTTCAGAGACTCCTTCACTCTCCGAGGTAACTTGACCTTCCGGTGAGAGTGACTCGCCCTTGACCTTTGTGCTGGTAGTAGGAACCATTGCAAGGTTCGGATATGGTGCCTGGCCCAGGGAACAATTCCTATGGCCGACAACAGGGTTCCCAGTATCTTCGAAAGTAGTGATAGTGGAATCCATCTGTGATGGCTGAGGCTCGCGATCAGGCGCTGGATGTTCTCTAGCCTCTCCGGGGAGAGTGACACTGTGTTGGTTTGAGTGTCTATAATGGCTCCCAGGTGTTGAAGTCTGGTTCTGGGAGATAGTTGACTTTTCGCTCTGTTTATAGTAAAGCCATGACCTTCCAGTAGTCGTATGGTCTGAGCCAAATCCAGTCTTGCTTGAGCCGGGGACCTGGACAGTATAATGATGTCGTCCAGGTACGGCATCAACCTTATGGCGTGTCCACGCAGGTGGGCCGTCAGAGCGTCCAGGAGCTTTGTAAAAGTCTGTGGAGCTGACGAAAGGCCAAATGGCATAGCTCTGTACTGGTAATGCGTTCCCCCGGAGCAAAAGCGGAGGTATTTCCGGTGTGCCGGGTGTATGGGCACGTGGAGGTACGCCTCTTTCAAGTCGATGGAGGTCAAAAGGTCTCGAGACCTGATGGAGGCCAGAATGGCTTGCAGTGAATGCATGTGAAATCTCCGGTATTTGATGAAGAGGTTGAGTTGCTTGAGGTTGAGGATCAACCTGCAACCTCCTGAGGCCTTGGGAACAATGAATATCATCGAATAGAACCCTCTGCCCCTCTCTTGCGGTGGAACCAGTTCTATGGCTCGGATCTCTAATAGATGCGTAATCTCGCTTTGTAATTGCTGCATCTTTTGAGGGTCTCGTATAATTGGACAGCGAATAAAGCGGTTAGGGGGTCGCCCAATGAACTCCAGCCGTAGTCCTCCCGACACTGTGGCAAGGACCCACTGGTCGGATGAGGTGCTGCGCCAGGGGGTACTGAAGTGTTGCAGCTTTCCCCCGATTGGCAGCCGGTTGGCAAAGTCATTTGGACCGGCGGAAACCTCTCTGGTTGTTCCCCCGAAAGGGCCGCCTGGATTGTTGGTATCCCCAAGGTCTGTCTTGGAACGACCCTCGGTCACTCCTGAAGGTTTGTTGCGTGAACTGGCCTTGGTTGAATGGTCGTTGGTGTTGCGTGGTGTTTGTGGAACTGTCCCAGCGAGGTGTTTGACGCCTCGTATAAGGGGTGGATCTCCGGTCTTGGCGTCTGCCCGACTTGGGTAGCAATTTTCTCTTGTCTTTGTCCTCCACGAGGACTTTGTTTAGGATGTCACCGAAGAGCATCGAGCCCTGGAACGGGGCCGATGCCAAACTCCACTTGGATTTCAGGTCCGCCGGCCAGTTCCTCAACCACAGGAGGCGGCGAGCCGATAGCGCGGTGGCCATCCCTCTGCTGGAAAATTTCGCCGTGTGCAAAGTGGCGTCCGCAGAAAATTCTGCTGCCGCCAGCAGCTTGCTCAGGTCTTGGCGCAACCTGCCGTCTTCTGGTCCCAACCGGGATTGCATCTCCTGCAGCCACAGGATCGATGCCCTATTCAGGAAGGCTGCTGCTGCTGCTGCTCTGAATCCCCAGCTTGCCATCTGGTGGACCTTCCGCAGGAGTGTCTCCGCCCTTCTCTCCTCCGGCTTCAGGCTTTCCCCTGTCTCCGAAGGAACCAGTGCGCTGGAGACTGGCTCGTCTATTGGCGGGTACTCCAGAAGTTTTTCCACCTCCTCATCAAAGGTGTAGAACTTCCTTTCTAGGTTTGACGGGCCTTGAGCCGCCGCTGGGTGCTGCCCTGGCCTCTTGACCCCTTCCACAAAGATGTGTGATGCAGGAAAGTGATCAGACTCGAGCTGGGGTTCCCTAAGCAGTGTAGCTTAGGTCTTGCCCACCTCTTCGGCTGTTCTCGCCGTTCCAGGTAGGTTCATCACCTGTTTAGGCTTAAATAGCAGAGTCCTGAACAGAGTTGGCTTAAACAGGCCTACCGGTGGCGGTTGCTCTGGGGGTGCCTCATCCTCAGACAGGTCATATTCCTTCTCGCTGTCTTCTCCTAGCAATGGCTCCTCTGAAAGGGACTCCAAGCCCGAGGGGGGCGGTACTGACCACACATTCCTTGCTTGTGATGGTTGTGGGGCATACTGGTGGGCCCCAGTTGCCACTCCTTGTGAGTAGGCGTTTGCAATCAGTTCTTGCAAGTCTGGTGGCATGTCCTGCCATGTACTCGCTTGAGCCCTTAGTCCCGCTGCCGTGGGAGTGAAAGTGGCTGAAGGACCCTGGGACTCTCTTCTGGGAAGTCCAGTTGACCCGGGCCTGGTCCACGAAGTGGCCGGTGAAGGCACCACAGGAGGCATTGTGATGGACTGCCGGTCTGGGGACCAGTCCCCCTCATACCTGGCTCCAGAAAGGCCAAAGGGTGAAAGTGGGGTCAATGGGTCCGGGGTCAAGGCTTGCCTCTGGGTTAATGGAACCGCTGAGGGGGAGGCTTGTATGGCCGCCTCCAGCCTTTTTTGTAGGGCCTTGATTCGCTTTTCGGCCTCCTTTAGGGAAGAGGCTGAGGCTGGGGAAGTGGAGGCCTTTGATTTTTCCTTGGCCTTCCCCTTGGGCTTGTCTTTAGTCTTGGCCGGGGATGCCGGCTTGTCACTGCCCGGTTACTCCTCCATCATTACTCACACTTGTAGATCTTATTGAGTAAGGGAGATCCGGCAAGCAATTCCTGTAAAATGCCTCGTCAGCCCGGTAAAGATGGCGTTGCGCCTTGAAAATGGCTCTGTGCCTGCGCTCTGAGGCATAATAGCCTTCTCGCGCCCAACAGCTGCCGGAAATGCTTCCGGTTGGTGCCCTGGGGAATCGCGCTGAAAGCGCCCCCAAAATGGCGCTGCCCAAGCCTTTCGCGGCTTTTTTTCGTTGCCCAGCTTGCCGGCTGCCTCCGGCTGTTCCTGGGTTGCTGCCGCTTCTCTCCGTTTCCCCATCCACACAGTCTGCCGGCTTTTCGGCTCTGGAGCCCTTCCTCGGCAATATCGGTGGCTTGCTGGGGGGGGGGGAGGCAGTTGCGCGCGCGTGGCTCTTGCCGGCGGCGGTTGCTTTCCGACCGCCAAACAGCTGATAGGCGCTCCTTCCTTTGCTGGCCGGGTTTTGCCTTGGCGCTTCGGATTGAAGCGCCTTCGAGCCTCCCAGTGGGGGGGGGGGGCGGACCCCCCCACCTTTGGCTCGCAGCCCTGGTCTGACCACGGAGGACAGGGACCCCAGGCTGGGTGCTCCTCTATGGGGTGTTCCCGCGGAGGGAATACAAGACCCCTGAGGAGGATCGTTGGAGGTGCTGCCCGCGGAGGGCAGGAACCCCGTTCCTTCTGTTCCTTTTCGATCTTCTTAATCTGAAAGACAAAGAACAGGATTAAACAGGTCAACAAACAATTTTAATTAATTATTCCTAATCTACTTCTAACTCTCAACTCTAGAGCAAAATTCAGAAGGTCTCTACCCTTGGACTGAGTTTTTAAAACTGGGCTCATGGGAGCAGTATGGGGGCGGTGCCTAATTATTATGTAAATTTCTAACTCAGTCTCTACCAATAGGATTGGTAAATAACCCATGTTGGACTCTCCTTCCAGCTGCAGTGGAGAATAACACAATCGTACAGGTAAATGGGTAAGGGATTGTACTTTGGGATGAATTTACCTAACAATTATCAGCATATTCCTGAGATACAGATATATTTTCTCTCAAACTACATATTCCTACTAAAGACATAATACTTAAGCTTACATATAATTATGATTTCATTACTCTGTTCATCTCATAGAACTAAAAAAAAATCACAAATGGGAAAGGCATAGAAAATTGAAACCAAAATTGTCACTGACAAAATACTAAAACAGCTAGGAGTAGCAATTTGCAAAATGATATGCAGAAAGATACATTTTTTTAGTTTGTCTCATACCACTAGAACTTGAAGTCAACCAATTAAATTGATTGGCAATAGAGTCTGGAGAGAAAAGACAAAGTACTTCTTTTGTAGAATACATAATTAACTTATGGAATTCACTTTCTTTGGAGACACAATCAAATCAGAATTGCAATTTAGCTAAGCAATTTGAAAAAAACAGTATTCTCCCATGACATTGCTTCTCTAAGACAGTGGTGCCAGACTGATCCCAAAAACAATGTTGGAAAGAATTATGAAATAGTATATGATATGTGGATTTCAAAAATAGCCTTACTTTTTTAACCCTGTGGTAATAGATTTTTTGTTTTTTGCTAAAGTATAGATAAAGCCCATCTCCTGAAGAAGTGAAGCCAATGTGATAATTTATACAAGATGCTTTTGAGGGTTTATTTATTTATTGGATTTGTATGCCGCCCCTCTCCGGAGACTTGGGGCGGCTAACAGCAACAATAAAGCAGTGTACAATAGTAGTCTGATGTTAGAAATAATTAAAAACCCATTAATATAAAAAATCAAACATACATACATACATACATACCATGCATAGAATTGTAAAGACCTGGGGGGAAGAGGGTCTCAATTCCCCCATGCCTGACGGCAGAGGTGGGTTTTAAGCAGCTTACGAAAGGCAAGGAGGGTGGGGGCAATTCTAATCTTTGGGGGGAGTTGGTTCCAGAGGGCCGGGACCGCCACAGAGAAGGCTCTTCCCCTGGGTCCCGCCAAGCGATATTCTTTAGTTGACGGGACCCGGAAAAGATCCACTCTGTGGGACCTAACTGGTCGCTGGGATTCGTGCAGCAGAAGGCGATCCTACTTATTATCACCATCCTAATTTTTACATCCAAATGGCCAATTTTATTAACTGTAACCCCTCATATTTTTTCTAAGTAAGGGAGAAAATAAGTTTTATCCTCTGGAGTAAATATTTTTATAATATTTTTTTCCAAAGTCTGTCCAAATAATTTTATTTTCAATAAAGCCTATTTTATTTCATAAAATTGTCAGTCATACACAGTATACTTCCCACACAGAAATCTCATGATTTTTACATATAATGTCTAAATAATATGAGAAAAGGGGGATATTTTTTTCACTAAATGGTTTCTTTTTCAAAGAAAGCAAAATATGTTCAGAAAGGGGCAATCAATCTGACTTAGAATGGGCGTTGGTGTTACCTGATTCGCCTCTTCTCATAGGGTGGGGCTAGCATTCAGGATTTGTTGTCCTCATCCACTCAGAATGAGGACCGAATCTCTTATATTTTGACAAGATCCACCCTCCAAAGACCCAGCTTTGAAGAATCCAAAGAAGCAGACTATTGATGTGGCTCCTCTCCGGATGCAGTCAATAATACCTAGTCTCCACAATCAATAATATCAATAATATCTAGACCGCAATCCAAGACAATCCGAGCAAAATAAGGAAGTCTGATTCAACAAACAAGGCCCATTCAGAAATGGACCCCTAATAGGTGAGGCTGAATTTATTTGTTTGTTTGTTTGACTTCTATGCCGCCCAATCCCTTAGGAGTCAGGATGGCTTACAACAATATAAAAACAATATAATATAATAGTAAGAAGTCAATATTAAAATTAAACACTTTAAAATTATAATCAATAAAACCCATAGTACAGACATTACAAATCAAACCAATTAACCTAGCATTCATACCAATCCAATTAATACAACTTGGCTGTGAAAGATGGTAACATTCACTGCCCCCAGGCCTGTCGGCAAAATCTGGTCATCGCGGCCTTTCGAAAGACCAGTAGGTGGGAGCAGTACGAACATCGGGGGGGGGGTTAGTTAGAGGAGTTGAGAAGAGGCGTATTAGGTAAGACCAATACCCCTTTCTCCATCATGGGTGAAGCCATCATTCAGGATGGGACATACCAAAGCTAAACATGGTCTTGGTGGGAATAGACCAAGTCTGTTTAATGGATCTCCTCGTGGATCCTCTGTAAGACCCTTCAGCCAAAGGCTGCATTAGCTTATGCATATGAGTAGATTTTATATTTGCAATGAACTGAGACAGGGCCCGACACATCTCCTCCAGGGAAGCATAGGTTGCCCAGGCCATGGAAGTAGCTGCATGTAGAGTGGGCCATGACCCCCACCGGCCTTATTATTGAAGAGCGATTGTACCATGTATCCAATGGCCAATGCTCGAAGATTAAACCTTGAGGCTCAAGGACTGTAGCAGGAAGGCCACCAGAAGCACTTCCATCTTATAAAACTGGTGAGTCCTATACAGTAGAACCCCGACTTACGAGACTAATTGGTTCCGGAAGGAGGCTCGTAAGTCGGAACGCTCGTATGACGATTGTTTCCCATAGGAAACAATGTAAAGTCAATTAATCCGTGCAACAACAAAAAAACCCGCTGCCGCCGAACGCGGAAGTTAGCGTTCGGCTTCAGGAGACAGCTGCGAAGCGGCACGCGTGTTTTAAAACGTGGCAGCCGGCCTTTTAAAACACGCGGGATACGAGCGCCAAGGAGCTGTCTCCTGAAGCCGAACGCGGAAGTTAGCGTTCGGCTTCAGGAGACAGCTCCTTGGCGCTCGTATCCCGAATGTGAGCTCGGGAGGCGAACAAAAATGTCGCTCCCCTCCCAGCTCTTATCTCGAGTAGCTCGTAAGTAGAGCTGCTCGTATGTCGAGGTTCCACTGTATATCTGTTCTGCTCACGGACTTCCAATAAATTCCAATTCCCGGAAAATCACTTCTTAGTAATAAAACTCACTCTTTATTTCATTCAAGCAGGATACATGAATTTGCAATGCATAGTTTAAGCAGCATATGAAGCAGAATTCTATCTCATTAAGAAGCCAGCCTCGACTCGGTCTGGGAAGTTCACCAAATTCAATCCTTATCACATTCCTAGATAACTCCCATCTCATTAATCAAAACATTGACGAGGACAATACCTGAATTCTGGCTCCACCCATGATGGAAAAAGTAGAAACCAAGCTCTATGGCTGAAGATTTACATATTAAATATTAAAGAAATTGAGTAGGGATATAAGTCTACTCTTCAAAACCTGAAAGGCTATCACATAGGAGACAATCAAGAATTGTTTTCTTTCGTTCCAGAATACATGACATGTGACACAACAGACAGGAAGCTAGATTCCAAAGAAATATTGAAAAAAAACATCTCAACAAGAACAATTCCAAAATAGGACAACAAATGAAACAACTAGTGAAACAGACAGGCTTCATTTCATTGCATAGTTTCAAGCACATACGAGATGCTTTCATCTGATTTGTATACCAAGGCAGGAGTTGGCCTTAATGGCTTCCAACTTTATCAATCTATTCCAAATTTTAATTCTCAAATGAAACACAACTTAGATATGCTACTTTTGCTTCAAATATTTATGTATTTTAATGAATAACTTATAATTTTACAATAAATATCAACTTACCTGTTGCGCCCTGAATCTCTAAACCCTTTTGCAAAAGGATTTCTATCAATCTTGAGTCTGGTAATCTGTAAAGACAATACGTAGACAATGTGCAGACATATAAAATGTAGGATGTTAAAACCAATAATCTTAATATTCATTATTTTTTAAAATCACATAAGAAAGTCTATATAAAAATTGAATTACCACCATTAAATAACAATGCAAGCATATTCTTTAAATACACACTCCCAAACCACTGAATATGAAATATATCAAGTTATTATTTGTTCGATGTCCAGTCCAATGAAAATTTGACTCCTATAAAATCATGGCGGGGATCTAAACACCAGTAGCAAATCTCATTTTGACTGAATTGATTTTTCTACCCATTAATGTCTGATATTTCAGCCAATTAGATAATTAACATCTAATATTACGTTCAAAATTCAACATTGTTCTATTGTGTAAATCAAACCTAGCCACATCCAGGTTAAGAGAGTTGTGGAATAGGGCATCTTCCTATTCTTATAGAACCTGCAGATATTATCCAATAGCTCTGTGCATGGTGGCTCACACTTGGCTGGGAAAGATGTACAAGATGGTAAGAACTTCTGTGACATAATTTCTATTACTAGTAGGTTTGATATGTTTCCCATCTACTTTCTCTGGATAGTTAGATGAAGGGTAAATGCTCTCTACATGGGGCTACCTTTGAAGAATGTTCGGAAACTTCAAATTGTCCAAAATGCAGCCGCGTGAGTGGTTATGGGCCTTCTAAGGCATACCAATATTTCTCCAGCACTCCGCGGACTGCATTGGCTGCCGATTAGTTTCTGGATGCAATTCAAAGTGTTGGTTATGACTTATAAAGCCCTACATGACATTGGACCAGATTACCTCCAGGATCACCTTCTGCCACATGACTTCCAGCGACTGGTTAGGTCCCACAGAGTTGGCCTTCTCCAAGTCCCGTCAACTAGACAATGTCGTTTGGCGGGACCTAGGGGAAGATCCTTCTCTGTGGGGACCCCGGCCCTTTGGAATCAGCTCCCCCTGGAGATTCGCACTGCCCCACCCTCCTCGCCTTTCGTAAAAGCTTAAAGAGCTATTTATGCCACCAGTCTTGGGGCCACTAGACCCTAGCCCCCTGAACGACGAGTGTAGTATGTTTTGCTGTGTAAATGGTAATGAATGATTTTAAATCATATTAGAGTTTTTAAAAGTTTTTTAGTATATTAATTGGATTTTTACATACGTATATGGTATATTGTTTTTGACATGTTGTGAGTCCTCAGAGAGGGACGGCATACAAATAAAATAAATAAAATAAAATAAACAAATAAAATAAAGAATTGATTCAAGAAGTGATTAATGCTTTTTTTTGGAGGGGGGTGGACAGGTACTATCAGCCTTGAAGGAGCAATAATATTGTGCTTTTTCTGTATAGTTTTCAGTCTTTTATTTTTATCAGCTCTTCAAAATAGATCAGACTAGGAATTCAATATTATGTAGGTAAATACTGGTTTTATTTTACAGCTATGGTATGATTTTTTGCTGTGTGCCAGTATTTTCTTTTGTTTGACTTTTGATAGACTTTAATTTCCATCCTAGTAAGCCATCAGCATTAAAATAAAATGAAGCAAAAGTTACCTGTTGGTTCTGGTATGCTGTGACAGTAGTGAAAACAGTTTCAGGAAAAGTGAATGCCTTCACGCCATCACCAGAAGGAATGGGTTTGACTGCAGAGAGATCATCTCCACAGTCTTTTCGAATGACATGAACACGTGGCTGGTATTTGTGCATAGAATGAAGAATTATCTATATTGAAAAAGCGAAAGAAAGAAAAGTGTTCTAATTTTCTTTCTGTCTCTTCTACGTAAATATGTTAAATATAATAATATGTATTGTATGTCTTGCTTTATTCTAACTAAAAGCAAATATACTGTTTTGAATCTCAAAACTACCCAGCTTTAGTTCAACAGAATGGCTTTGGATGATACATTTTAAGCTATCAGAAGCAATTATTAACAATTTTAAAAAATGAGTTATTGGACTGAAGCTGATTCTGTTCAGATTAGACTAAAGATTTCAGAAATACTCTTGAACTTTCTCTTTGCTGAATTATGAAAAAATCTGAATACTGAATATACCCAGTTTACAAGGAATAATTTAATATTTTATTTATTATACAGTATAAACATATTTTCTTTAAAAAACCCCATTAAATTATAAAGATATGATAGTAAACTGTCATTCTAAAACTCTGCATTAGGATAGCATAACTTATACCACAACAAATGAAATCTTAGATTTCAATTTAATCAGAATTAAGGATATGTCATTGCTACACCATACACTATAGTACAGTCACCAGTCCAAAAATAATACAAATGATGTTCACACAACTCCAAAAGATAGAGGGTTTACCTATACAAACCAAAATAGAAGGATGTTCAATAGATGCTGAGAAGCTTGTCAAAGAATGCAGGCAATCCTGCAAAGAAAATCTTAATTTCAAATAATAATTCTGCACACAAATACTCCTGACTAATGTTTCAAACAATCTAGCCATGACTAGTTATGAAACTAATTTCTACACTCTGTGGCTGTGTTGAATATTCTAATCTTCCTTGCCAGTATTCAAAGTGGATTAATCTTTAGGTGCTGATTGTTCTTTTCCTATTCCTATTTTATTCATTTTTTTAAAATGCCGTCCTTCTCCTTAGACTCGGGGCGGCTTACAATATGTTAGCAATAGCAATTTTTAAAAGACCAGGCATATTGCCCTCAAAATTCAGATCCTCATTGTACTTGTTCATTCTATCTCCTAGGTCATTCACAGAATCTCAATGTATTCATTCAGGTAGCACGTTTTATAAACAAATAGTAAAGCTGAGCTGGCCTTTCTATATTATGTTTCCTTCACAATGCAGCAATTTCCCCATCTAATGTCACAGAAGTACAGTATTTAATCTCAGCATTCATAATTCCCAGTCCATGTTTAAGAATTGTTGGAGTTCAGATACAAAGTATCTATAGACTACTGAGTTGGGAAAAACTGTTATAAAAAATTAGAATAGCCACTGATCATATACCTACATATGTAGATTCATCATTAACACATTGGTTAACAATGTGAATTCTGAGCTCGGCCAAAACAAAAGTAAATGGAATTAGAGTGGCAAAATTAAAAGCTCAACGATCTAGTTAAAAATTGAAAGTACAACAGGCCTCTAAGAAGACTAGAAATATTTTCACTTAGTATATACAGATTCTCAATTGCTATTTATTTGTTTGTTTGTTTTTAAACCACCCATCTCCCTCAGAAGAAAAATATCTGAGAAAAGAGTTGTGAATACTACATCTCTGAAATGTAATTTCTTTTTGTGCTTCCCAAATTCAAAATTGTTCATGTGAAACCTCTGGAATGAACATGGGAATGTTTTTGTAGTATCATATAAACCATAATTTCAAAAGATATCTGGAAAAAATATTGCATGAGTTTTAGGATGCATCTGAATTTGTTTCAAATTTTAAAAAAGTATTACTTTTGGGAGTTGTTTTGTTTCAAAATTTCATGGGTGTTGGCCAACAGTCTATCAATTTAAAATGAAAACAATTTTTAATTTCCTGTTTCATTATTGGCCACAAAATATTAAATTCAGCATTATATGTCATCATTCTTTGGTTCCCATTTTTTGATATACCCTATTGAATGCCAAATTTCATAAAAACTTGCTGTGCCCAAAAATGGAAGGATTTTGTGTTTGAAAAAAAATAAAAGTCTTGGCTATCATTAGGATACTTTTAAGTGAAATCATTCCACACTTGGGAAAGTGACAGTCTTTTGGATAAGCAAAATTCCACATACGTAAACTTCCATTACACTGAACTCTGGTTTTTGACAGTTTTATCAGATGCACACCAAATATGCTTAGATAAGTTTCCCGCAAGTACTTTCCCCAACATCTGCATTTTTATCAGAACAAGATATCAACAATCATTCTGCTGAAGCAAACATTTCAAAAATATTCTAGATATTTTGGACACATTGTACTGCTTTAGTAAAATTACAGTAAAGAAGAAATCACTCCATAATTCTGAAAACGTTAATACACTTCTTTTGTGTGAGACAGTAGAGTGAATGAGTGAGTGTGAATGCTTTTGGCACTATCCATATGGAAAGTTATTTATTTATTTTTCCATCTAGATACACTTTCACAGAATAAGGAGTAATTTTTTGTTGTTACTCATTTGACAATGGACTTCTGCAAATATATATGTGTGTGTGAGTGTGAATATGTATATGTATGTGTGTATGTATATGTATGTATGTATGTATAAGTATGTGTATATATGTACATACACATACACAACTACATACATGTAAGACTTGGCATATTCAGTTTTTTTCTCGTGTAAGGTTCAGACTCCTAGCGACGTTTCAACAAGGTCCCACTTGTCATCTTCAGGCTGGTGTCTTTGGCTTTGTTCGTCCGAACACAAAACTGAAGACACTAGCCCGAAGATGATGAGTGGGACCTCATCGAGACAAAATGTCTTCAGATAATACAACATACATGAATGATTTCTTCTCAATACAAGAGAATTCTGGGACTAGTTGGAAATTAAAAGTAAAGATAATCTTCCCTTTAAGAATGAGAGGCCAATGTGTTGTGAACTATTATTTCCAAGAAAAAAAGTAAAAAGTAAAAATTAGAAACATAGAAACATAGAAATTACTCTGTAAATTCTCTCTTCATTTTTATGAAGACAATTCCTTGGATACAAGCTTCAAAAAAAGAAACAGGGCTTAGACTTTTAACTTATTTTCATGTCAAAGCCTTCTGGATGAAATTAATGAACTGAGTTTTTATGTTTCTTTGTTTTGCTAAAAAGTACTGGGCATGCCAGCAAATCGGCTATTACAATTTACACATACAGGATTAGAATAATATTCAAGATGAAATAAGTATCTCTCATTTCAATTCAATATATTTTTCTGGATGTATACATTCCTGAATGTGAATGAGATAAAAAAAATTGTGATTGTGAAATAATATTTTTTTAAAGTTCAACACGAAAAGCCTAGTATTTTTTTTTAATGTTTAATACTATACTCTAGCTTGAATGCTAATTAATTTCAAGCTTTCCCATTATGCTTTCCCTTTCCCATTTGTAACTCTTTTATTTGAAACTCTCTTATTGTTTGAGCAAGTTTAGAAGTGCTGCAGATGAAACACAAATGTAAACAGAGGAAGAAATTGCTATAAATAGGCATTATGATTTGTTGTATCTTTAAAAGATAACACGGAGATAAAAAGTCCAACTAACGTGGATGTTTTAGTGATCTAAATACTGCAAAACAAGATAAGAAAATAGACTGATAAAAGCAAAATGTTGTGATGCGAATTGATGGGGAATAATTAGAACCCACCCACCCTTTGAGGCATACATATATTTTAAGATAATTCATGCCATTGAAAATTAATAATGTTTTCAACCAGAGACCATCAAGTTGCCTAATTATGTGTTGGACTGAAGGTTTATCAGAGTCTTTCCTCACTAGTGGTCTTTAAAACAAATCAACTCTTAATTTACCCTGGTTTACTTGAAAAACAAGATGCAGTCCTGGCTCTAGTCTAGTTAATATCTTGTCTTCTGAGATACTAATTGGTATGAAAATGCAATGTTGTGAATTGGTCACATGAAAATGCCTCCCCTAAAATGTCTAAGAGTGGGAAACACAGTAAAATTCAAGAGATACAGCAGGAACAACTGCTTATTTTTCTGAAAGGCAAAGGTAAGTTTGTTTAAAATATGGGTTATGGTGATGGAGAAACACAAAGATTTCCAGAGCATTATGGTACCAATCATAACTTCAAGTGAAGAAAGGGCATAATTTAAATATATACTAGTATGTTGGTATTTTTATCTGCTTTTGTTTTTTAAATCAGTGCCTTTTTTATGCTTTTAACTATAATTTTGCAACCATGACTGAAAGAGGACCACCCCCTTTAAGGCGAGAGTTAAAATGTGGGAACTATTAAAAAAAACAAACCGAATGCAGAAAAATATTTCAAGAACAGGTATTATTATTTTAGGAGTAAGCATGTTAATTGTTTACATTACAGTGAATAAACAAGCCAAATTTTTAATACTAGTAAAATTGTTTTTATGTTAGTGAAAGAATATAATAAATCTTAAAATAATTAACAAAGAAAACAAAGCAATAAAGGCAAACTTGAATTTATATATTTATTTGTATATTTGAGAGAAGAAACTAGAGTTATTGTTAAGTATTATGAATACAAAGAGAGAACAAAAGTATCCTTTGGCTTAGTAAAATGAATCTGTACCCCTTCAACTTTCATTAGTTCAACAATGAATATAAATTATTCATATGATTTTTATATAAATCCTCATATAAATTTATGAGGAAAAAAATCTTTAGAAATACCATTTTGAGAACATTTAGGAAATATGGTTGATATTACAAATAATTTTCAGCCTATATGAAGGTGAAATAAATTCAGTATAAAATTCTGTTCTACAGACATTTTAGTCCAGATAAAAGAAATAGAATAGTGTAGAATACAGGGATTTTAAAATGTGGTATGCTATATTTTCTAAAACTATCCCATGGTGCTATTATAGTCAATAGAATTAGATCGCTTTGTAAGTATTGTTATTTTTATTTAATTCAATCAACAGGAATTCCATATATAAAGAGATAATTTGACCTCTGCAAAAATATCTATGCAAGATACTGCAAGATGTCCTAATTCCCAACACTATAAAATATTTCTTGAAATATTAAAATTTCATCAAGGTGACATTGATGTAAATGGAAAATGTAAATGTTTGAATAAGCAATTTAATCTGAACTATTTTTAATTTCATATGTTTTGGAACAAGCAAAATTTACTATTTTTTGTATTTTTGAATTGAGAATTATTTCTATATTAAAAACTGTCAGAA
This sequence comes from Erythrolamprus reginae, assembly GCF_031021105.1. Classification (NCBI taxonomy): domain Eukaryota; kingdom Metazoa; phylum Chordata; class Lepidosauria; order Squamata; family Dipsadidae; genus Erythrolamprus; species Erythrolamprus reginae. The sequence goes on from NC_091950.1 coordinate 284,464,047, forward strand.
GCTTTCAAAATCAATACACTTAAATGCCCACAGCATTTAAGTTTAAGTTAAGTTTAAATTATATAACATTTAATATATCTACAAGCTTACAATAACACTAATATAAACAATATTGTATCAATATCTATCTATTTACAAAAGACACATAATCCCTTGTGATTTATTCAATGTGCAATTATCCCACCATTTCGAAAAACCTTTTTATTCAATCTTGATGGCTAAATAATCAAAACATCTTTCTCCACTTTATAACCCTGACTGGGTAACAATGACATTATTCAAATCTCATTTTTAATATAAACTTTTATATCAAATTTGTTAGTTTTGAATCATTTGGATGTGTATTTTTTCAAATGATCCAGAAGACAGCTACCTGACTTTCTTCCAAATTGATATATTCATTAACAGTGTACTTCCTTAATTCTAAACTACAACATAAATAATAATTAGTTAAGCTTTAATTCAGAGAGGATTTAAGTAAATCTATATACAAGATTTAAAAGTTATAGAAAATTTGCTTTCTATACCTCTCATGAGGTATTATTCATCTCATGTGATTCTCAACCTGCGGGTTGGGACGCTTTTGGGAGGGGTCAATCGACCATTTCACAGAGGTCACCTAAGACCATGAGAAAAGACAAATTTCCCATAGTGTTAGGAACTAAAGCTTCTATTCTGGTGCCTTGGAACATATTTTTACAATCCAACCAATCAGGCGTTTAGAATGGGGGTATCCCTCTGACCTTCCTGCCAATCAAATTAAAGCTTTGTTGAGAGAATTGGCACTAGACTTATGGTTGGGGGTCACCACAAAATGAGGAACTGTATTAAGGGATTCACGGCATTAGAAAGGTTGAGAAACACTGTCATAGAGGCTTGAATACCAGCTGCTTCTGAATAATTTAAACTGATTATAGTAAAATAGTGTTTGATAAGACCACAGCTTTCTTCTAAAAAAGAAATTGAAATCTGAGGCCTCTTTCTCTACTCTTGTTCAAATTAGATGCAGAAATCCCACAGTTTTTCCCAAAATGATTGGAATTACAGTACTATTATTACTCTTTATCTCTTTTTTATTTGATTCTCTTGAGGGTCTCACAGAATCACACTATCTTAAAAATGATTTAATTTTAACTACCTTACAAAGCTGCACTGCCATCTAAAAGATCATTTACAAAAGAATTAAAAATCAGTACGCCGCTTTTCAGCCACAATTAAGCTTGCAGCACTGTCATGAAGAGACAGGTAATCTGTCAATAATAAAAGGGGGGAAAAGAAAACATAATGATAATAATATAAACTTAATAAATATCAAAGTTTCATAAGAGATTTTCCAGAATTATGTAAAGATTTTCCAGATTAGATAATTAAGCAAAATTAGAAAATTTAAATGCAATTTAAAATATTCAATCTACTGTAATATTCAATCTAAACCACATTTCACTTAAAATTGCAAGCTAAAGTAGATTAAGGTAACATACAAAAAGAAAGATTGTATTCTGTATTCTTAAAAAGGCCTTTATGTACCTCCAAAATACAGTATTTTTCTAAGTCCAAGTAGTCACCTATTTCTGAATTTATGAAAATTATCAAAAAATACTCAACTTAAAAATATTTGTATATTATTGTTATTATAAAATATGAGTTGTATTTTAATCATTTTAAAGATACTAATGTTTTAACATGGAAATATCCCTATGGTATATAATATATATTATCAGATGAGCTAGTATCATAACTAAACAATTTGGAGTTTTCAAACAAATAACTAAACTATACAATTCCCTTCCAGTTTTGCAGATATAATGAGCTTCAGCTGTGAAAAGGTAGGTAATAAATCATTATCAGAGTGAATACTGCTCTAATGTTATTCTTTTTGAGTATAGCATAAAGCTCATGGGATATTTGCAAAAATTATTAAATCACGAGATACATTTTCTTTAGTGCACCTATGGTTCCTGTATGATGAGAACACTTATTTTAAGGATTTATAGTTTATGTTTTTACTTTTTTAAAAGATCCACAACCGAAGAGAGAAAGGCAAACTATACTGTTTATTCTTTACTTTCAGTTTTGATATTTTTCATATGCTCAATTTTGTTTCTGTCCAAAGGCCCCAAGAAACATCTGATGGAAACTATTACTAATGTGGGAAAATATGAAAACATTCATTAACAAAGCTCACATAAGTTTTACTAAATCAATCAATGTTTGTTAAGTCCAAAGGTTTATTAATTTATTTTTAAGAGTGGCTGCCTTATGCTAATGTTGCTAAAAAATAAATATATAAAAAAACTCACATGACCCTGGTCATCCAGTTCATTGTTTGTAAGCTTCAGTTTATCAAAGCTAATCACTTGCCGCATCCAGGTCTCTCCTGAGGCAGGTGAATCTGGATGTATGTACACACGGGCAGGCACGGGTGAGTCAGCATTTCCAGCTACCATCCATTTGGAACTATGATAAACATACCTATGGGAGAGATTTATGACATCCACAATGAAAATATTCTTTTGCAAGTTTGCTGTAATATCAGTATACTCTCCCCTTTAGATTTTACTTAATGGTTATTTTATATTGTTTTTAAGCAGGATTTATTATGCATTTTACTTCAAAATTGCTTCAAGATGCTTTGGCATGAAAAACAATATAGTAAATAAATAATTATTATTTTCTTACTTTCTAAGGCTGCCTACTTTCCAAGAGATTCTGGGTGGCTTACAAGGTTAAAAACATCAAAAAACCAAAACACTAGTAAAACCACCACACCAAAGAAAACAGATTAAAAGTCTGCTATGTGCTATTGAATTCAAGCACTGTCTAAGCCCAGTGTTTTCAAGAAGAGTCCTGTCTTAAGGCTTTCCTAAACACAGCAGAACTGGGGCCATGCAAACCTTGGGGGGAATGGGGAGTGGAATTCTGTTCCAGAAAGTCAGGCACAGCAACATATTTGGGGAGTCAGCATTACTTTTTTACCGTAAAGAAAAATACAGCTATTATATAATTTAAATTTAGTGGTCATATTTTAATAAAACAGGTTGAATTATTGAATAAATTAAGTCAGTATTTTTCTATCAGTAAATTGAACTATAGATAGAAATTTTTGTTCCAAATCCCTCATCAATTAAAGCAATTCAAAAATAATTTGAATAAACAAAGACTTTGCTTGGAAAAGCAAAACAATCAGGTTTGTTATCTTACAAAGTGAAAATATGTCCTTAGTACAGGGATAAACTATGTGTTATGTAAGAGTTAATACCAGGTAAAGGTGTTAAAACTGCAACCCACAGAAAGACTTTTGTTAATGGGAAAGACTTTTGACCCAGCAATGCATGGTGAATGAGAAGGGAGGACAGAGACAGCTTTTATCAATGCTTCCTTCTCCTTGCAATCCAACAATACAGTACCTTTATTTCACAACAGACTGTACTGAATTATCCACCAATTCACCACAGTAAAATATGATGATAGCCATTAATCTGTGTGGCTTTAAAAGAAGATTCATGAAGGTAAGACTATCATAGACTTATTAGTTTTGAACAAAGTTGAGGCAAAAAGCTTCCAGATAGCAGATACAAAGTACCATGGCATGTCTTTTTCATGCTTGTAAATGCAGAAAAGCATCCATTATTGAGAAATGAAATATTAGATTAAGGTGGATTTTGACCTAATCCAGAGGGATGAAAGTTGAAAGGGTTGAACAGGAAAAATAAATCAGCAAAATCAATATCCCTTCTTTCTGCCAAGAAAACAGATTCATCAACTCAACAATCAGAAACAATAGATGCAAAGTATCTATCTATAGTAGAACCTATGGTCTCAACCATAATTTGTTCCATAACTTTGATCGCAAACCGATTTAGTCATGACCCGAACCTAATTTTGGAAATATGACACGTACCCAAAAAAGAAAAAAAATGGCACAGAAGGAGAAATCAGCCACAAATAATTGTGAATTTTTTGGTCGGAACCCGATTTGGTCAAAACCCACTAAATTTATTTATTTATATGTTCTATTTCTAAATTGGCTCTGGGTGGTATATCGAAACATTAAATCTATATTTAGAACATTTCTTACCATACAGTTAAGTAATCATTTAGCAGAAAGTTTATTCATAATACATTCTTATTTTTAGTCATTAACATTCTTATTTCTGTGCAGAATTAAATAAAAACGAGAAATTATCTGCATGAGTTATAACTTTAAGTTTCACTAAAGCTAGTAGTAAAAAATAAATATTTTAAACATTAAATTAAAAATTAGGTTGTTTTAGAAATATAGCTTTTTATATAACACCTGCAAACATATTTGCATTCCTGATGAATGGAACAATCTTAAGCAAAGAAATCCTATTGAATAAGATTTAGAAAATGTATTTAAGATCCACAATTGAAGATGATCAAGTGCAATTCAGATTCATAAAAATGTTTTATTAATCTGTCTTTAATTATATTTATTTGACCCTTATATAACTGAAGTTTCTTAGCTGTTTTAATAAATGACATAGTAATAATAGTAATAATAATAATAACAATAATGATGATGATAATGGTGGTGGTGATGATGATGATAAATAATACTAAATTATTATCACAATATTATGCACTAGAATCAATTAGGATGACATTTCAGAACATATGAAATGCAGAACTGTGCTATTTTTATAAATCCAAAAGGTAAATCAGGGTTGGAGAAAGGAGAATATAAGGATGTTGTATATATTATATTATTAAATAATTTGGATTTAAAAAAAAACAACAACACATTTTCAAACAATGGTTTAAACGTACTTCCAATAAACCACAATCTCTTCCTCAGAAAAATGAATGTGTAAAACCCACCTAATTTTATAGCAAAGATTGTAATTTTCCTTCCTACAAATGTAGGAATTCTTATGGGAATTGCAGATATATACCACCTTGGCAAAGATTTATAAGACTGAAATCTTAAATTAGCATAACTAATAAATGTTAATGACAGCCATTCAGTGATCGCAAACAATTGCACAGAAATAACAGCAAATATTAAATAACTGAACCAAACTTTTCAAGTATTTTCTATACAGTACTATCATTTGTTGTAACTTTGAACAGTCACGAAGCAACCAGTTGAAAGTTAAAGACAACTGATAAACAGCCCAGTCATCCAACAAACAGATTTCATAGCTAAAGTGAAATTAAAATTCAGTCTCCTGCTATCTACCCTGGATTTTCAATATTAAAAACCAGAAAAAAATATTAATTCTATGTAATTTAATTATGTATCCAATATGGTTAATAGTTATATTCCTTGATTTAAAAACAATTTAAAATTAGTACAATGACATGAACATTATTAAATGAAATAAAGGTTTAAATGCAGAGGAGCAAAAGAGACATAACTTTTTGAATGAAATCAAATATTGGCTTGAATAAAATTATTTTTGCATGTTAGCAGAAAGCTACCAACCAGTTTTTGTTCATCTGTGATTTCCAAATATGGTACAAACCATTCAAAAAGACTCTCCAATTTACACCAATGTGTATAAAACTTGGAGGAGATAGAGAAGGAGCCTAGTTGGAAGAATCTGACAGTTGGGCAGTTCATCTCACAGAAGACAATTCTTCAATAAACCTATCTTAGATATGAATTTATAACAAACATTCTGAATTCTACTCATAAACAAACTACCAGTCATATATTGTAGTCAAAAAGTTACACTCTTTCTATAACTAGTCTAAGTATATACAGCCTGGCTGTGGCATTTTAAGTTAGCTGAAATTTCCAATCTTCAAAAGCAACCTTACATAGTATGGAAGTGATCTAATCCAGATGTAACCAGTGTCTTACCAGTGCCGATTCCGACACATTAAGCAGGCATATTTGGAGCTGAACAAACAACTCCCATGAAAAGGAAGTATCCAAACTGATTACCTCAGGGACCGCCTTCTGCTGCACAAATCCCAGCGACCAGTTAGGTCCCACAGAGTGGGTCTTCTCCGGGTCCCGTCAACAAAACAATGTCACTTGGCGGGGCCCAGGGGAAGAGCCTTCTCTGTGGTGGCCCCGGCCCTCTGGAACCAACTCCCCCCAGAGATTAGAATTGCCCCCACCCTCCTTGCCTTTTGAAAGCTGCTTAAAACCCACTTCTGCTGCCAGGCATGGGGGAACTGAGATACACTTCCCCCTAGGACTTTACAATTTTATGCATGGTATGTCTGTATGTATGATTGGTTTTTATATAATGGGTTTTTAACTGTTTTTAGTATTGGATTTTGTTCTACTGTATACTGCTTATTGCTGTTGTTAGCCGCCCCGAGTCTGCGGAGAGGGGCGGCATCCAAATCAAATCAAATCAATCAATAAATAAAATCTACAGATATCCCCAAACTAAGTATCTGGACCCCAATTTGCTTATCTTTTTACAAGCCAAGAGCAACTAGATGCTTTCATTTTGTTTGTTCTCATCCAATCCATACCAAACTGTATTTCAAAAAAATCAACATTATCTTTGGATTATGACAGATAGGACTAGGAATCATCCAATTTTTGGTAACACCAAGATGAAAAGCAAGGGACAATCATCAAAAGGAAACTATGCTGTTTAAAACTGATAAAGGTTTAAAGAGGATTACAAAAAAACTCATTCTCCTATCAAATGCTCAATGGAAGGGCATTACTAAAACAGTTAAAATAATTTCAATTTCATAATAACCATCAACCCATGTTCAAGTGACCCTCAGTAAGTTGTACAATATTCTCAAGGAGGCAAATGTATATGGCATGCCATTATATGCTCCTAAACATGTTTTATTAAAATCTGGAAATCACACAACAAAATGGGATTCAAGGCTAGCTTCTTTCTATTAATTAGAATATGATAGAACCATTCAAGAATACATGTGATGTATGTTAATTTTCCCAGAATTGTATTCATTTCTTTGGGCTATATAAACTGAAAAATATCCATCAAAATTGGAGAACACCATTAATGATAGTATTTGAATGTAATGGATATGAATGAATTTATCTGCAAAATCCTTTGCTTAACTGGATGTAATGAGTCAGTTTTATTATTTCTTAGCCCAAATATAAATCTATGTATACCAACAAAGGGTCCATTACTTAACTAGCACACATACTATGATAATAGAGAAGAAAATTATATTTGTTCCATTTCTCTTTTGAAATATTTTTAAAATAGGTTTCTGTTCTACATTCTGTCAAACTTTCTCAAGTATTCTATTAATGTCTCTTCAACTTTCATTTTAATTTAAAAATACAATCTAATCTTATCTATCTCAGGACATTTGTTTAACTTCATGAAGTATACACAAGAATAATTGAACAACTATTTTTGCTACACCTTTGCTACTGGAGATTGCGTGAAAATCAACTGCTATACAGTACATATACCCTAACAAAGAAATACCCAAGGACTACCAATATGGTGTGGAATAATCATAATTCCATTATGGGTATGTAGACTGTATTCTGTCTAGTAAAACATATGCAAAAATATCCCATCTTGAATTTATTTGTTTATTTATTGAATTTATAGGCCGCCCTTCTCCTAGCAGATTCAGGGCGGCTTACAAGAATAAAATATTAACAAATTCAAGGCAGATCTAGAGTATTCAAATTGCTGAGCATTTCTTCCATTTCCTTCTCTTTTTAAGACCAGGTATAAGCTTTAAAGACATGCTTTATCATAACTGATTCATGAAGCAACTCCACCCCATTACTTTTTTATGGCTTAAGCAAAACAAGTACATTTCTTCTTTTAGCTTTTGTACTCACATCCAGGATTTCCATTAGCTGGAAGAGGTTTCTGGTACTGTCCCTAGAACTAATCAAATGTCAAGATCTCAATAAGGCATACCACATCACCTTTGCCTCTTGATTAGGTAAAGACCATTACATTCAAATACTATCATTAATGGTGTTCTCCAATTTTGATGGATATTTTTCAGTTTATATAGCCCAAAGAAATGAATACAATTCTGGGAAAATTAACATACATCACATGTATTCTTGAATGGTTCTATCATATTCTAATTAGGTAAAGACATAGGTAAAGACATTAGGTAAAGACATAGTTTCCACAGCAAATAGACAAATTACAGCTGCCTTTTATACTTGTAATTTTAGCCACTGAGTAGTTCCGTATTCATGCAGTGTTATTCTTAATTAGGCTAGCAAAGTGATTTGCACACAGTAAACACAATCCACTTCATTTCAGTCTTACTAAAAACTGTGGTTTACAAGAGAAAAAAAATTGATAACAAACCAAATGTATAATGCAACTCAAACACAAAAAAAAAACAATCACCAACTTTGGGATTGTTCATGGGTGAAAAGAAGATAGGAATTTGGAAGGGAATTAAGCACAATCTTTGCTATTTTCCAAATAAAAGATATTTCCCTCATTCCATGTATTAAATATTAATGCTACTTTACCTGTATCTTTTGTTGTCTACAGGGACAATATCCATAGCAATGTAATACTGCTGATGAGGATCTAGGCCTGAAATTTTCACTCGCATTGCAGGAAACATCCGTCTGAATAAAGAAAGAGTATTTAATAAAAAACAGATTTGGACACAAAATCAGGAACATGATTGAAGTAAAAGCCTCAACTCTTTCTCATTTAAAGTTATCTGAAAGATATTTTCCCCTCCCTTTTTATATCATCAGAGCCAATTCATTCACTAAACAACCCTCATATTATGTCTCAACAACTTTTACATGTACAGTATTTTATTCGTTAGTGACATTCCTTCAAAGAACACATTCAACTGCACATAAGTATACGTAGATGTGAATTAGCAAGTTATTTTTGCTTTCTTTTAAAACTATTATCCCAGGCTGAGCAGCCACTCAGAAATCTGATGCTCAAAAATATTTTCTCAAAAGTAGATATGGCTCATTTTCATATCTTAGAGCCCTGAATGTAAATAGACTTTCCCTCTACCATTACATGCATACATACATGCATGCACACCCTAATTGATATGTAAACAGATGATGAAAACTACCAGTTGTCATGGGAAAAGAAGATCACTTGCCTTTATCACTTACAATTAACATAGTGAGAGGTTATAGTATGTCACCTTTTCAGCAGTGAATGCATGTTACAGAAACAATAAGCATAGTTTTAGAGGTGAATTTTTCAGGACAGGGTTATACTACTTATAATGTTTGGGGACGGGATATGTATCCACAAGTGTGAATATCTTCAAATCATGGTTACATTTGAATTACCTGTATATACATATACTGTATTATATAGAAACATATTTATCCATAAAGGCACAATTCTAAATTTGTATTTAGAAATAAATTCCAAAAATGCAAATGGAATTTACTTCTGTATAAACTCAATTATGAATTATTTCCCCCACTTTTTAAGTAAAAAGAATTAAATATAGTATTTTATAGGTATTATAAATGTATTTATATTTCTAAACTGCCCATCACCCTGAAAGAGGAAAATTAATTCCAAAATTATTTCATTAAAAGAAAAATTAACAGCAATTTTGTTACTGTCTAAATGAAATTTATGAAGTACAGTACTGTACTATATTTCTCAAATTAGTTCTTGAGTTTAAACTGTCTTAGCTTTAAAGGAATTCATAACAAAGAAATAGTATCTTTTTATTTTCATAGAGAGCATAAAGTTTCATTTTCCTAAAATTCTGTTTTTTTTCTAAAAAATAATGAAATCTAAATTACTTTGTAAAAATAATAAAATTGTTAACATGTTTTTAAAAACCAACAAGCAAAACTAACCATTTTTAATCTGTAAGATAAAGAAAATTTGACAGGAAAATTGTTAAACCAAGTGTTATCTTGTGTTTTTTAATACTACATTTCAATAATTAATAAAGCCTCTCTGAAAATGAAGAAGGTAACATATGGTTTCAATCAAATTTGTTTGTCATTTTTAATACATTCAGATACATTTCTACCATGCAGATTTTTATCAGATTGTATACATTCTTTAGAAAATAAAAAAAGGTTATTATTAGGAAAATGTAGTTTTATTAAAATAATGGACAGGAAACCTACCATTGCTCACATTCTGCATCATTTATCATTCTCTAATGGCCTCTCCAGCTTCATTATTTGTTAAATTATTTTCACATATCAGCAATTTAAATCCATATGCACCATTCTTAAATATTATTACATCTTAAGAGATAATTTAAACTTCCAACTTGTTTATCTTTAATTAGCATAGTGGTGAAAGTTTGAACATGAAAAATACTTTAGACAATACAAATTATCTGAAGCAGAAAACCAAAGGCAATCAATAATCTCTCCTGAATATTTTGCTTCTGATCTAATCTTCTGATTTTCTATCAGAAAACATCTAGAGAAATTTTATTCAGACTTCAGGATGCTAGAAATGGTAAGTGAAATATTTTCACTATTATGAACAAAAAATAGGTGCAACAAAGAATAAAATTTCAAGCCATACCTATTATACTTTTTAAAAAAAAAACAGACTGATCAATATTGATAATAAACAATTCCAAACCAATAGCCTTTCCAAAGAATATACTGAAGATCAGTGAGTAGGAGGAGGGAATAACATCATTTTAAGACTGTTACTAAAACTGCCCGTTTTAAAATACACTGCTCAAAAAAATAAAGGGAACACTTAAACAACACAATATAACTCCAAGTAAATCAAACTTCTGTGAAATGAAACTGTCCACTTAGGAAGCAACACTGAGTGACAATCAATTTCACATGCTGTTGTGCACATTCAACTTTGTACAGAACAAAGTATTCAATGAGAATATTTCATTCATTCAGATCTAGGATGTGTTATTTGAATGTTCCCTTTATTCTTTTGAGCAGTATATATCTCTAAGTCTGGCAATATAGGAACATCATAATTAGCTCAAACGATTTACATATACTGTAATCCTTGTAATTCTGAATATATGCGCCTGGAGACAGTTTGCCTTTCGATTTGGTTTATCATTCCAAAACATATTCTGACTTCAAGATTTAGCTCCAAATCAAAACCGAGGGGATGGAAGAGCGCTTTATAGTTAACGTTAAAAACACTCCGCGCGATGGTTATTCCGTGTGTATTTGAAAACCCACCCACCAGCAAAATACGTTGGGGTGGAATGAGATCGGTTCTGTGATTGAATGTAAACCACCATATTCTAAGGGAACATAATTCGACCGTAAAACCTTCTACCCAAAGGGAAATTCCATTTCTGAATGTCGGAGCTGGGCGACTTCTTAGATTTAGCGGCACTGCCGTTGTTTTTGTTTTACCCCCATCCACTGAGTCGGACGGCTCGCCCTGCCTTTACCTTCCCGCCTTGGTAATAATCATCTCGGTGCCGATCTCGTGGAAACGTTTCCAGAGCTCCGCGCCTTGCAGGTCCACCCGAGGCACTTGCGGGGTAAGTAAAGGCGAGACAGCCTTGGAGGGGCCTGCAGGAGTCAGAGGGGGCGACGTACCGTTTAAGAAACTCTCTTCACACCCACCTGTAGTAATGCAAAACGGGGGGGGGGGGGGGGAAGGGGGGAGAGATGAGAGGACGGTTAGGGCAATTCAAGCGGCCTAAAAAGCCTAACCCGAAAAGAGGCGACTAACGGTCTAAGCTACCTCTAAGCTCCCATGTGGGGAAGGGTGAATAATAATAATAATAATAATAATAATAATAATAATAATAATAATAATAATAATAATAATAATAATAATAATAAAAAATTAATAATAATAAAAACACCACAGAAACCACAATCCCGAAACCAACGCTTGTTTTTATTCAATGGGAAAAGGCGCCCGCCCGAAGCGCAACTCGCCTGTTCTTTTCCTGTCAACTGTCCCACGCATCAGTGCGCACGTGCCTCCTTTTCGTCCTCTTACCCACCCACCCCGCTTATTTTTTGGTATGGCCATATAGGCTCCTCGAGCCTAAATTTCACGCGGGTGTTTGTAAGCGGGCAACAATGGGGGGGGGGGGAGAAGACAAGCGAAGTGAAAGCCTCGGAAGAAAAAAAATATCACTGGGAAAAAGCGGGAATTCGTTCCCTCCCCCCCACCGCGAGCGTTCCTATGCATTAAAAAAAAATAGCGCGAGGCCCACCCGGGTTGGCGAGATGCATATAAAGAGCCGGCGCTGCTCGTGCGATCTGTAGTCTCGCGCTTCCTTGCAGCAAAAAAAAAAAAAAAAAAAGGCGTCGGAGGCTTAAACGTCAATTAGGGGGCCGCTTCCTGGCAATCATAAATCGCCTTTCAAACCAGAAGCGGTCTGGTTGGTTTCACATTCGCTCTCTCTCTTTTTTTAAACGGTTATTATCGGCGGCCGTCCCTTTTGCAGGGACGGCCATTTGAACTGAAGTCTGCCTCAATTTAAGGAAAGATAACTGGCCATGCTGTATGCTTTACAATGTCTTCATTGCGGGCTTTTTTTGGGGGGGGGATGGATGGATGGATTGGAAGCTGATTTTGGAGTCTGTAGGCCCCAAATCCTACTTAAAAGGCGGTAGAATGGAAGTATTAACTGAAATCCAGACCCTTCCTTTCTGCACTGATTTGTATCTAGTACCAGGCGCGCAAGGCCACCCTGGGTGTATTGACTTAGAAATAAATTGAGACAACAAGAGAGCCTTGGTATTATTTCATTTTCGGGTGTATTTCAAAATAAAGGTTTGTGGGTTTTAGGCCTCTATCAGATGCGCCCACAAAAACATCACAAAATAAGCAAAAGCACCAAAATGAACTTTGGTTATCTTGCAGGGAGAGAATACATCTGGTATTTGCCCAAAATGAATTTAGCAATCCAAGCCAAAATAAATTTGAAAATAAATCTGTAAATTTCAATTAGCTTAAATACCAAATTCATGTTTGTAAGAAAACCTTTGGCCACCCATATTTTCTTTCACTTGGAGGAAAGTATATAATACCGTATTTAATCAATTTAAAGGGTAGAAACTAAAATATATATTCAGTGTATTGTGATTTGCATAACTGAATTGGATCATTGTTAAATCCACTGCAGCTGTTGGGAAAGTTAAAATATTAACATCTATATTTTTGAAGTACTGTAACTATCCAGAAAAAAAAATTGATTTCATTGTCATAAATAACATTTCAGTCCAATTAAAAGTTGAAATGCAGTAAAGATTATCTGGTTAAAAATGCATCTCATCCATGTTTAAGTTAATATAAATCATGTTTTACTGGCGATTTACAGTAAATGGAATTATTCTTAGAAATCAAAATTTATCTATTTATTATTTATTTATTAATTGGATTTCTATGCTACCCCTCTAAGAATGTAATGTCTGTCCACAAAATGGAAAGATCTTGTTTAATATTGAAATCGCTCAGATTTCAAATCGTGTGCAATTCATCTGAGAAACTCCTAAGTGAATTACAGTCCTTAGACATGTCTATGGGGTATTGAATGGGAGCTTATTCCCATTTAGTTCAATTCACCACCAGATACGTTTTGAAGATTGCAGCCTAAAAACCCTACCCAGTCAGTAGTGATAAGATAATTCTTTCCCGGGCTCTGTTATGCAAACCATGTAAGAATTGATAAGATACTAAGCTTAGACAAGAATTGATAAGATACAGTACTAAGCTTAGACAGTATAAAGCCTTCCATAGCTTAGCACTGTGGGCCAAAATATCAAGTTTGGTTATGTCTGTATTATACAAATTCAAAGCAAATGAGTTCCTCTTTAGGGTAAAGGCAACCCCCTTTTAGTCTCTCTTATTTCCAACTGAACTTATGCCTTTTCCCTTTAACATTACAAAGCTCCTTGATTTCCCCTTCCATTGGGGAAAAGAAATTTACAAAGCAGTGGTTCTGGAGCTGCAACATGCTAGTCGGGAGGAGAAGTGCGGCATACAAATGTGACAAAATAAATGAAATAAATAGTATATACTCAGTTGGGGCAAATCCCACAGAAACCAATTTCTTCCAGAAACAAAAAAAAACCAGACTAAAAATCACACTTTTCATTGTTAGTGTGTTGTTAGCACTTTACTATTGCTATTAGTAAAGACTGAACAGAGCATTGGAACTTTGCCAGGTTACTTATACAGTATACGTGTGTGTGTGTGTGTGTGTGTGTGTGTGTGTGTGTGTGTGTGTGTATATAGTGTGTGTGTGTGTATACTGTACGTATGTGTATATATACAGTATATATATATATATATATATATACACACACAGTATATATACACATACACATACTACATATATATATACTGTACATACTGTCACGTTTTTGCTGAATTTGTATGTATATATATATACTGTATATATACTGTATATACTGTGTGTGTGTATATATATATATATATATATATATGTCACATGTTTTTTGCTGAATTTGAAAATTAAAATTATATATATATATTGTATATATACTCTGTATATATATACTGTACATACTATCACGTTTTTGCTGAATTTGAAATTGAATTTGAAAATTAAGTGTTCGACAGAAAACACACACACATATACATACATGCATGCATACATACATGCACACACACATACATATACATACAGTATATGTAAAATATATGGCCGAAATAGATCTATCCAAGTCTCCCTTAATTTTCAAATTCGGCAAAAAAATATGTCACACACACTCACATATAAAATGCAGGAGATATACATATATATACAGTACTGCATTTTCTCCTACGACCAGATCCTGTCGATGCTTCTGAAAACCGCAGGACAGCTCGGTTATGATTTATTCAGGGTAAACTGAAGGGAAAGGATAGGCCGCTGAGCCAAGTTACGACCACCTTCTCTCGGTCCGAGAAGAGACGTCAGCCTGGGGATTGGGACCGTTGGGAGTCTTTTTGGAGGGAAAACGTCCCCGTTTTTTCAGTTATGACCAGGCAAAGAAAATTGGGGGGGGGGGGGAGTCTTTCTTAAGAGGGCTGTGGAAGCAAGAGGACGCATGCACTTACCGGGAGATACCTCCCGGACGCCACAGCTCTTCGCTGCTTCAGGCGCGGCCGAGCAGGTCTCAGCGCCTGAGGGGGAAGC
The DNA here is from genome assembly GCF_031021105.1 of Erythrolamprus reginae. Taxonomy (NCBI): domain Eukaryota; kingdom Metazoa; phylum Chordata; class Lepidosauria; order Squamata; family Dipsadidae; genus Erythrolamprus; species Erythrolamprus reginae. The sequence goes on from NC_091950.1 coordinate 284,479,083, forward strand.
GGCGCTCTGCCCGGCGCCTTCGCCGCAGTCCGTGTCGTAGCTATTCCCGCCTTCGGACGGCGTCTCTTCCCCGTTGGCTCCAGTTAGCTTCCGTCGCTTCTGCGGCTGTTGTTGCGCTTGCCGCGGCGGCGGCGGCGGCGGCTGCTGTTGTTTCTCGGCTCCGATCAACGCCTCCACGGAGAACGCGTGAGCCTTGAGGCTCAGCACGGTGCAGGGCGAGGCTCTCCGCTTCTCGGCCATGTCGAAGCGGCCAAGTGGAAGCCTCCCGCTTTTTCTCTCTCGCCCCCGCCGGCTGCTTGGCTCTCCCAGGCCTCGCCGCTCGGCTTCCACTTTCTAGCAGCCGGGTGAAGCGGGTCGCCGCCGGGCGCTGCCCCCTCCTCTCCTTCCCTTGGCAAGCCCAGGCGGTCCCCGTCTGCCAAAGCGTTGCTGCTCGTCCTCCCTTCTTCTTCCTCCTCCTCCCGCAAGCTCTGCCTCGTCTGAGGGGCCGAGCGGCTCTGACATGGGTAACAAACGCTCTGCGGACGCAAATTGGGGCTCGGGATTGAAATTTGTTGCCTTGATCTGTCAGCACTTCCAGGCGGGAGGCCGGTGGGAAGAATTCGCTCATTAGTGTCAGTGAAGTGGCTGGGATGGGGGGCGGAGCCCGGCGAGGAGGAGACGGGACTTCAATCAAGAGGAGACTTTGGCCAATCAGAAATTAGGAATAGCCTTGGCCCCCCGCCCCTGTTGCTTCTTCCTTACAGGGTATTAAAAGTGCCCGATTAGAGAGGCCAAAGTGTATGGGCTGCTTGTGCTTTTTTGACTGGAGTCCAGGGGTCTCCAACCTTGGCGACTTTAAGCCTTGCGGACTTCAACTCCCAGAATCCCCCAGCCAGCTTCGCTGAACCCCCAGCAGAGCTTCGCTGGCTGGGGGATTCTGGGGGTTGAAGTCCGCCAGGCTTAAAGTCGCCAAGGTTGGAGACCCTTTGACTGCATCCTCCGAGCGAGACTTTCGCTTTCAGGCAGTTAACCAACTTTCGTTTTCTGTCCTGACCGAAGCGATAGGCGGACGGGAGAAGTGAAAACCCAAGTCCTTGCTCTTTTTAGGGAGTGGGCGATATGCTATTTTCCCCCCCGTCACATTCTCAGTTATCCATTGCTAACATGGGAATAATGCAAACAGAAATAGCGAAAGTTTTAAGCAAAAAAAGTAAATAGCAATAGTGTTTGGATTTATAGACCGCTTGGCAGTGCTTTATACAGCCCTCTCTACGCTGTTTACAGAGAGTAAGCATATAGAATAGAATAGAATAGAATTCTTTATTGGCCAAGTGTGACTGGACACACAAGGAATTTGTCTTGGTGCATAGGCTCCCAGTGTACATAAAAGAAAATATAGATTTGTCAAGAGTCATATGGTACAGCATTTAATGATTGTCATAGGAGTCAAATAAACGATGAAGAAACAATCAATATTAATAAAAAATCTTAGGCAATATAAAAATATTGCTCCCAGACATCTGGGCCCTCATTTTACCGCCCTTGGAAGGGTGGAAGGCTTGAGTCAATCAATTGAATAAAAATGTCAATATGTCATTGATCAGTGGCTGAGGCCAGTTTTAGTTTGCCTGCCAGCTCAAGAGATATAAGTTGCTGTTAATAACTTTATTCCATAGGAGCGAATGAATTCTTGTAGTAGACGTTTCTCCTCAAAACAATTTACTCATATCCAAAGCCCATTTATCATGCCAGATGATAAATAGTACTGTATATCATTGTCTCTATATAAACACGTGTGTGTAAATCTACGAAAACTATATAAATCTACATATCTACAAAATCTACATATCTACAAAATATGTAAATCTACATATTTATATATATATATACACTCCTGAAAAAAAATAAAGGGAACACTCAAATAACACATCCTAGATCTGAATGAATGAAATATTCTCATTGAATACTTTGTTCTGTACAAAGTTGAATGTGCTGACAACAAAATGAAATTGATTGTCAATCAGTGTTGCTTCCTAAGCGGACAGCTTGATTTCACAGAAGTTTGACATACTTGGAGTTATATTCTGTTGTTTAAGTGTTCCCTCTATTTGTCTGAGCAGTGTATATATAAATCTACAAAAACAAATACAAAAACAAATATATGTATACATGTATATATATACACACACACACATTATATTATATATTTCATTCCAAATGCCTTGAGCATTAAAGATTCTCCCTGAAACCCAAAGGCATTAACATTAATGATGATGAGTACGGTACATCTCACATTAAAGTTTTAGAGTAAGATGTCACCCAGTTCTCTGTTGCTTCTCTTCCCATTATTTTATAGGCATTTCTTTCATTCCAGACCTCTAATGAGGATTAAGGTGTCCCAAAGCAGTAGGGACGGGATGTCATCCATAGCCTTTCCAAGCATGTATTCCTCTTAAGATCATAACCGGTGGCTATGTTTTTTAACCCTTGTGCGTGACACTTGCTGACTTGCTATCTGAGCTGACTTTGTTTCTTCCTGCACCCTTGAAGATTAGCTTTAGGTACTTTTTTTTTTGAGCAGCTGCTGCTCAAGAACCGTGTTTCTGCTGAAGACAAAACTCTCTCCGCCTGCATATGAGAAAGAGATATATCAGGGTCCCTTTTTATTGACTCCCAAATATGGCGATCCAAGCTGGGGGAATATTGATGCTAGGGATATCCCAAAAACCCACCCCCTCCCACAATTTTTCAGGTCTGCAATACCCAAAAAAGCTCTTCCTATGCTACTTTCCAGTATCTATAAACAGAAAAACATCCCGTGCTTTTCCCCACGACTTCCAGCCATCACAGAAAAAAGCCACAGAAGAAAGCTTCTTCCGAGAGCCACAGTAGGAAAGGTAAGGGGTTGTCCGCTGAGTCTTACCAAGCCTTCCCAAAAGAGCCCTTCCAAGGCATGGAAGCATGAGTTCTGCTTATAAAAAATGGCTCTCTCCCATATCCTAACCCAAGGCTGGGACTCGAACCAGGGCCAGAATTTGGCTAGCTGTTTGCAGAAGCTGTTTAGCAGGTAAAGCTTTCGAGAACCCCATCTGTGCGATTCAAGAGGCCAGCAGCTTTGCTCTGCAGTTGCTATCCGGAGTTGCTCCTTACACGGCTTCCTTCCGGAAGATGGATTCAGCTAGCAAAGATTATTAGCATTACGGAGAGGCCTCTCCACACAAAACTTATTTATCATTGAATACACGCAGTGCTTGCATGCAGTTTTCGCTCACATCGCTTCCCAAGTGTTCCTGTTTCAGGTCCTCCCGTATCTTTTTTTTTTTGCCCTATTTGACTCCAGATCATCCAGATACGTACTGTACAGCCAAACGTGAGGGGGGGGGAACCAGATGCTGCTCAGAACACATATTTTGTGCATTTCTGCAACTATTTCTGCAACTGGGAGGATGCATTGATTGCCGATGAGTTTAATTGAATGTTCAGTTATGTCCCTTCAATTCTTGGATCTTTTGATAGCAAACTTTTCAAGGGTGATTTCCCAGGTGACTGGGATACACATCAAGGAAAAGACAAACAAACACAAACCAAACGTACCAGATTGGTAAATACTTTTGCTGAAGTGGAATGATGGGAGTTTTTGGTATTTGCTTGAAATCGAATTCATTGTGTCAGCCAATGTTCTCAAAATAAACATGCGGAGCTGTTGCCAAGTTAATTTGCCTAATGAACTGATGCATCCTTTGAAAGAACTTCATCAGATCCAAAGCAACAAAGCAAAGAAACAAAAGCCATCCCTTTCTAATATTAGGCAGGCTTGGCAACTTTGCTTTGCCCTGGGGGACAGGGGGGCTGTATTTCGTCCAGAAAATAAAGTTGATCATTAACAAAAGATTTTCGCTGGCATAAAGCATGAACGTCAAAGCTTCCTCTCAATATTCGTTTAATCATTTTATAATTCTCACCCCATCCTAATATTTTCCTTTTGGTTTTTCAAATAAAATACATTTTTGAGGGAATTGAAATCTCTGGGGTGTCATTTGTGAGTTGTCATTCCAAAAAGAGCCCTTTGAAATAGATTACTCCGGAATAAGCGATCCGATTCCCAACAACCAACTTCAATAGACTCAATTTTGCTGAACTTTGAAATAAATAAATAATTCAAATTGTATAAATGGGAACATTTTCAAAAGAGCCGCTTGTATTAATCTATTGCAGCAACAAAAAAAGCCCCAAAGCTTTAATACCAATTAAAATTAGCAGTTTATGGTGCCGTAAGACATTTTAAATGTGAATATAGTAATGGTCTCTTAAAATTCATTTTATTCTGTCATGTAACTCTTCATTTTCATATTTTAGCATAGTTTCGGTGGTGGTTCCCTTTATAAATCACTGATTTATTGATTTTACTCTCTTTAAATGGGGAACCCCTTTGCAAGATGAATTTAACAATCAGTAACCAATACAATTTCATAAATTTTATATGCCTTTTTTTGCTTTCAATTTGGGATTCTGGACAAAAAAAAGAGAGAGAGAGTTTTTTTCTAATTTCCTGCAAAGGAGAACTTTAAAAATTCAGGGACACCATTGGACAGCAACACAAGTCATTTGCAGCTTCAGTGGCAACAGTCACGGAAGTAAGAAATATACTAGGAAAAGGAACGTACTAAGGGAGGAAAGTTCAATTGTTTCGAAGCCCATTGCTTTTGTGTTCCTTTTCATTCTACTCATGGGCAAGGTCTCTTAACCCACCTTCCTATTTTGGCAAGAAGGACAAAGCAACGTATGAGTCCAAAATCCGACCAGCCAGCCTCAATGCTGCTCCCCCCTCTGCCAAAAATTTCCAAAGCTTTTCAGAATCCCACCATACAAGCCTAGGAAACTTTACAGAAAAGGAAGGAGACATCTGGAGTCATTCCAGCTCCTTCCTGTCTCAAACAGCCCCTTAGCCTTACAGTCTTCTGTAGGGTCCGGCCACCTTCCTCTGACCCTTCCACAGCTGCTAAGTATTGAATTTAAGGAATGAAGCGACCTGTCCACAGGTGAGCTGTTGGTTCCCTATAACTCCCTAAAAATAAAGAAAGGGACGATTTCTCTTTGGATGGGGATAACTTCAGTGAGGGTTTCTTGGTACCCGCTGAGCTTGGTTATTTTCTTGCAGATGTTTCTTTGCCCAAACTAGGTAATGAAACATCTGCAAGAAAACAATTCTTGGAATCCTCATTTCAACCTTGAGCTACAAATACACCGCTCAAAAAATATAAAGGGAACACTCAAAGAACACATCCTAGATCTGAATGAATGAAATATCCTCACTGAATACTTTGTCCTGTGCAAAGTTGAATGTGCACAACAGCATGTAAAATTGATTGTCAAGCAGTGTTGATTCCTAAGTGGGCAGTTTGATTTCACAGAAGTTTGATTTACTTGGAGTTATATTGTGTTGTTAAAGTGCTCCCTTTATTTTTTTTTGAGCAACTTCTCGGCGACTTTAATGAGTTATTCATACTCTTCCCTCCATGTAGATAGAAGCGACTGCCAGGAAAGATGGTTCTTCTAATGAATTCTCAGCTGAATTTAGTTTATTCTCCTACAAGCCATTTGCTTACTGTAGATTTCATTCCGAAAAAGCGAGTGCAGGGTTTTGTTTATTTTTTTTAATCAAATGGCCAGAATCACCAGACTTGAAATTGCTGCATATGTGCAATCTGTTTACCATCCCTTATTTAAATTTTGTGGGCCCCCCCCAATTCTTTATTATTTGGGAACCGAAGCCTAGTGCAAGTGAGAAAGAGAATTTACATTTAAACTTTCCCAATCTGGCATCCAATCTATTACAGATGTATTACAACTATGACTCTTATAACCCCCAACCATTCTGGCACTAAGGACAATGATCTTTGTAGTATAAGAAAATACTTAGCTTCAATGTAATGAAGGCTGTTAGGAAGGCTGGGAATAATAAGAGGTTAGTAGTGTAGCCTATCTGAAGCAACAAGCAGGGAAAGATTATTTTGGAATACCCAGTTCCACTCATCTTCACCAGCGTTGCAACTTCACCATTAAACATCTTTCAGTGTTCCTTTTGGCTCCCTTCTTCACTCTTGTGTATTGTCCTGGGCATCTCTATGAAAAGGCAGTACTGTAGAATATGTTAAGCTCAATGAATAAATACATTTCTTAAGTACATGTGTTTCTTCAGTTTGTACCTTACTATAGAAATGCCCTAGAGAAAAGGTAGGGCTACTAAAGAAAAAATATTCAGGAAACCTCCCCCTAAAATTGGAAGCAGTTTACACAAATTGAAAATAAGCCTAATCGAATAGGAGGAATCTTCCGGATCCATTAGATCAGTTCTGAATGAAACATAGAAACACAGAATATTGATGGCAGAAAAAGACCTCATGGTCCATCTAGTCTGCCCTTATACTATTTCCTGTATTTTATCTTAGGATGGATATATGTTTGTCCCAGGCATGTTTAAATTCAGTTACGGTGGATTTACCAACCACGTCTGCTGTTTGTTCCAAGCATCTACTACTCTTTCAGTAAAATAATATTTTCTCACGTTTCTTCTAATCTTTCCCCCAACTAACCTCAGATTGTGCTAACCTCAGAATGCAAAATTGTGTGAGGATTTCAAAGATGTTCTTGGTGTCATCAGCAACATTTTGTTTCTCCCGTGTGTGTCTGGATTTCCTTGGGTCTTTGCAACTACATGTCAGTATGGCTTGTTGATTTTGTCTCACTGAAGAAAAGAATAGTTTGTCTCAAGCATTGTTATTGCCACAACTTTCTACACCCACAATGGAAGTGAATTCCAATCACTGCTGAGTAAGCAAGCCTTTAAGAGGCTACAATAATAGTTGAAAATAAACAAGAAGGGATATTTGTTAAATGGATCAAAGCACTATAAATTTATTGATGGAATTTCATGAAGATGGAATTTAAAAGTTTCACGCTGGTTTAAAATAATTTCCCACGAGCAAGGCAATAGGGGAGATATTTTAAGAATTCATTCTTGATCTCTGTTCTGCTAATAAAGACCAATGTTCTCATGTCCCTAGAGAGGTAAGTTGTTGTTGGTGTGGAACCTATTGCAAAAATGCATACTGCTCCAAATCAAGGACCCTTGAACTCTCAATGGTTGCCCTAAGGGATGGCGGCCATATAAAAACATATACAGTGATCCCTCGAGTTTCGCGATCTCGAGTTTCGCGAAACGCTATATCGCGAGTTTTCTACCCGGAAGTAACACCACCATCTGCACGCATGCGTAGATGGTGGAGTTTGCATTACCGCCGGGCAGATCAGCTGCTAGGCGGCCAAAGGAACCTTCCCTGGGTCTTCCCGCCGGCATGGGGGGCTTCCTAGCACCCCCCGAACCCCCAACCCGGGTTTGGGGGGGTGCTAGGAAGCCCCCCATGCCGGGGGAGACCTTTTAAAACACCCGTGCCGCTTCCCAGCTGAGTCCTGAAGCCAAGCGCAGAAGTTCGCCTTTGGCGCTTGGCTTCAGGACTCAGCTGGGAAGGGCGCGGCTGTTTGAAAAGGTGGCAGTCGGCCTGGGGGGCTTCCCAGTACCCCCCCCCAACCCTGTCTCCTGCCGCCGGTTTAGCCAGGAGAGGAGCGGCAAAGTGACTTGGAGGAATGGGAAACTCAAACCGCCCAGTTTCAGCTTTCCATTCCTCCACGTCACTTCGCCGCTCCTTCTGGCTGGTGGGGGGGGGGAGTTAGGAAGGTTCTACTTCTCCCCCCCAGCCAAAAACTCAAAGCCTGTCTCCTGCCACACAGTTTAGCCAGGAGAGCAGCGGCGAAGTGACTTGAAGGAATGGGAAACTCAAACCGCCCGGTTTCAGCTTTCCATTCCTCCACGTCACTTTGCCGGGGGAATCTGGGAGGGAAGATGACGCGCCGGCAGCACAGGGGCGAGGGGTGGGAGGCAAAGCTCTGCGGGTACAGCCCCTTTCGGCCAAGCCTCCCCCCCCCCGCCAAGCAGCCAGGGAAGCCGAGCCGGGCGTGGAACATCGGCGCGGGAGGCAGGAGACGATCGGGCGACCGGAGCAGCAGCGCCGCCGCCGCCACGCCCGGCTCGGCTTCCCTGGCTGCGTGGCCGGGGAGGCTTGGCTGAAAGTGGCTGGAGCCGCAGAGCTTTGCCTCCCCCCCCCCTGTGCCGCCCGCGCGTCATCTTCCCTCCCAGACAAAAAGGCCACCCTTCGGCTCTGCAGTTTCAGTGGGGTTTCCCCGTTGCCCAGGGATTCCTGAACACACCACAGCCACCTCCGTTCGGGCGAAGGAATCCCTGGGCAACGGGGAAACCCCACTGAAACCGGGCGGGTTAAGCCTCCTTCGGCGACTGCGGAACTGCTTGCTGTCAACTTTGCACTGGGCAAAGAACTCTTCACCTCCCGCCAGGCACGGACGAAAGGCGTGGAAGTCTATTGTAGCAGCTGCTACAGCGGAGACATTTTGGGGGGGAGGCAGGAGGCAGGAGATCTGGCCCTTCACTTGCCCTCCCAGCAAAAGGCAAAGCCGCGCAGCTCCCCAGCCGCCAAAGGAGGCTTAACCCCACCCCTCTGTCCCACCCATCGCCCGTGGCCGGCAGAAAAGCGGGGATAGGCAGGAGGAGGTTATGCCGACCACGGGCGATGAGTGGGACAGAGGGGTGGGGTAAAGCCTCCTTTGGCGGCTGGGGAGCTGCGCGGCTTTGCCTTTTGCTGGGAGGGCAAGTGAAGGGCCAGATCTCCTGCCTCCTGCCTCCCCCCCCCCAATGTCTCCGCTGTAGCAGCTGCTACAATAGACTTCCACGCCTTTCGTCCGTGCCTGGCGGGAGGTGAAGAGTTCTTTGCCCAGTGCAAAGTTGACAGCAAGCAGTTCCGCAGTCGCCGAAGGAGGCTTAACCCGCCCGGTTTCAGTGGGGTTTCCCCGTTGCCCAGGGATTCCTGAACACACCACAGCCACCTCCGTTCGGGCGAAGGAATCCCTGGGCAACGGGGAAACCCCACTGAAACCGGGCGGGTTAAGCCTCCTTCGGCGACTGCGGAACTGCTTGCTGTCAACTTTGCACTGGGCAAAGAACTCTTCACCTCCCGCCAGGCACGGACGAAAGGCGTGGAAGTCTATTGTAGCAGCTGCTACAGCGGAGACATTTTGGGGGGGAGGCAGGAGGCAGGAGATCTGGCCCTTCACTTGCCCTCCCAGCAAAAGGCAAAGCCGCGCAGCTCCCCAGCCGCCAAAGGAGGCTTAACCCCACCCCTCTGTCCCACCCATCGCCCGTGGCCGGCAGAAAAGCGGGGATAGGCAGGAGGAGGTTATGCCGACCACGGGCGATGAGTGGGACAGAGGGGTGGGGTAAAGCCTCCTTTGGCGGCTGGGGAGCTGCGCGGCTTTGCCTTTTGCTGGGAGGGCAAGTGAAGGGCCAGATCTCCTGCCTCCTGCCTCCCCCCCCCAATGTCTCCGCTGTAGCAGCTGCTACAATAGACTTCCACGCCTTTCGTCCGTGCCTGGCGGGAGGTGAAGAGTTCTTTGCCCAGTGCAAAGTTGACAGCAAGCAGTTCCGCAGTCGCCGAAGGAGGCTTAACCCGCCCGGTTTCAGTGGGGTTTCCCCGTTGCCCAGGGATTCCTGAACACACCACAGCCACCTCCGTTCGGGCGAAAGAATCCCTGGGCAACGGGGAAACCCCACTGAAACCGGGCGGGTTAAGCCTCCTTCGGCGACTGCGGAACTGCTTGCTGTCAACTTTGCACTGGGCAAAGAACTCTTCACCTCCCGCCAGGCACGGACGAAAGGCGTGGAAGTCTATTGTAGCAGCTGCTACAGCGGAGACATTTTGGGGGGGAGGCAGGAGGCAGGAGATCTGGCCCTTCACTTGCCCTCCCAGCAAAAGGCAAAGCCGCGCAGCTCCCCAGCCGCCAAAGGAGGCTTAACCCCACCCCTCTGTCCCACCCATCGCCCGTGGCCGGCAGAAAAGCGGGGATAGGCAGGAGGAGGTTATGCCGACCACGGGCGATGAGTGGGACAGAGGGGTGGGGTTAAGCCTCCTTTGGCGGCTGGGGAGCTGCGCGGCTTTGCCTTTTGCTGGGAGGGCAAGTGAAGGGCCGGATCTCCTGCCTCCTGCCTCCCCCCCCCCCCCCAAATGTCTCCGCTGTAGCAGCTGCTACAATAGACTTCCACGCCTTTCGTCCGTGCCTGGCGGGAGGTGAAGAGTTCTTTGCCCAGTGCAAAGTTGACAGCAAGCAGTTCCGCAGTCGCCGAAGGAGGCTTAACCCGCCCGGTTTCAGTGGGGTTTCCCCGTTGCCCAGGGATTCCTGAACACACCACAGCCACCTCCGTTCGGGCGAAGGAATCCCTGGGCAACGGGGAAACCCCACTGAAACCGGGCGGTTTGGACTTTCCATTCCTCCAAGTCACTTCGCCGCTCGTGTCCTGGGTAAACCGGGCGGCAGGATACAGGCTTTGAGTTTTTGGCTGCAGGGGGAGGGAGTTAGGAAAATCCTACTTCTCCCCCCGCAGCCAAAAACTCGCAAGGTAAGGTTCGGGGCGGGGCGGGCGGGGCCCTTTTGTGCCAGTCGGGGAGGCGGCGGCGGCTGCAGCAGAGGCGGGCGGGGGAGGCCGGCCCGCCGGAGGGGCGATGCTGGCGGCGGAGACAGGCGAAGTCCCGCCCGCCCCCCGCCCGCTTGGCCCCGGGGGGCTGAAGGGAGCCAGGCGGGGGAGGGCGGGGGCTACTCGGTTCTTCCTCAGCCGGGGGTAGCCGGAGCGCCGGCCAGGCGGGGGCGGGCGAGGCGAGGGCTGCGGGGCGTGCCGGGCTCCAAGTTGCCGCGCTGCCTTTGTAAACCTGCCCGAGGGAGGCGAGGGAGCCCCTTTGTTGGCCGGCGGCCTGGCCGGCCCTTGGCGCGCGGTGCCCGCGGGGACTGCTGCGGCGGGGACTGCCCACTGCCTTCGCCCAGACCAGAGGCATCGCTCGGCTGGGTTTGCAGATCCGCGGAGGCATCGCCGAGGGCGGGCTGAGCGGCGCTGTGTTGGGAGCCCGTGCCGTGGGAGCGGGCGGCTTGGCCTCGCTGCGGCGGCGGCGGCTTTGCGGGTCCTCGCTGGCGGCCTCGCCGGGCGGAGGAGGCTGCGGGGCTTTCTAAAGGGAGGAAGAACTTGCTATCGAGCCTGCTAATGAAATCCAACCGGCGGAGGGTCTGAAATTCCACCCGAGGGGAAATGGGGGAAAAAAGCCCAGCCGGGAGCGCGGCGCCAGGCATTGTTCTCCGGACCCCTCCCGCAGCCTGGAGAGGGAAAGGGCCGCTGCGGGTTGGATTTCATTAGCAGGCTCGATAGCAAGTTCGATAGCGGCGGGCGAACGAGGCGAGCGGCGGGCGAACGAGGGGAGTGGGGGGCGAACGAGGGGAGCGGCGGGCGAACGAGGGGAATGGGGGGAGAACGAGGGGAGCGGCGGGCGAACGGGGCGAGCGGCGGGCGAACGGGGCGAGCGGCGGGCGAACGGGATGTGCGGCCGCCGAACGGGGCGAGCGGCAAACGGCGGGCGGGCATCAGCGAGGATCCGAGGCGGCGGGGAAGACCCAGGGAACGTTCCTTCGGCCGCCCAACAGCTGATCTGCTCGGTAGCGCGGCAGCAGCGAGGAGCCGAAGATGAGGTTTCCCCGTTGCCCAGGCAAAGGGGAAACCCCATCTTCGGCTCCTCGCTGCTGCCGCGCTACCGAGCAGATCAGCTGTTGGGCGGCTGAAGTAACCTTCCCTTGGTCTTCCCCACCGCCCACACGCAAACTTCACCATCTGCGCATGTGCGGCCATGAAAAAATGGCCGCACATGCGCAGATGGTGTTTTTACTTCCGCACCGCTATATCGCGAAAAATCGAGTTTCGCGAGGGGTCTTGGAACGGAACCCTCGCGAAACTCGAGGGATCACTGTATTCATTTTTATTTCATCTGAAAGTTGGTTCAGCTGTCATCAAGGATTCTCTGCCTGGGAAAAACCACCCAATGCAATTTCTCCCCTTAGTGACCTTTTTATTCAGCGGTCTACCATCTAATTGTTTGAAGGACAGGAGGCTAAAACAAATCTTTGCAAAAGAGTGATCTATCCTTATCCCGAAGGCTGAATTATCCCTTTTCTTCTGCTTCCCATTTCTTGGGAATAATTATTGGTTGCCATCTTTGATCCTAAATATATTCATTTGGAAGAATACTGCTCAAAAAAATTTAAATAAAGGGAACACTTAAACATCACAATATAACTCCAAGTATATCAAACTTCTGTGAGATCAAACCGTCCACTTAGAAAGCAACACTGATTGACAATCAATTTCACATGTTGTCAGCACATTCAATTTTGTACAGAAAGTATTCAATGAGAATATTCCATTCATTCAGATCTAGGACGTGTTCTTTAAGTGTTCCTTTGTTTCTTTATTTTTTTTGAGCGGTGTAGATTTACCTTGGGAAGTTTTACCTTCAAACCAATATTTGTGTTCATCTGGTTGCATTTCTAAAGTAACCGAAAAAGCCACCTTTGACTCAAAGGTGGGAGGGAGGCAAGGAGAAAGTAGGTAGGAAGGAAACCATTTCAAAAGATAAGCTCTGTGTTTCACTGAGGTGCCTTGCAGGTAAACCGCTCGCTGCAGCCTTTAGGATTTTTATGAATAATATTCCACATTAGCACCATGTATTTTGAGTTTAGCCCCAAAATGGAGAGAATTCTTTTATAGATCGCTCTCTACTTCCCTCGATTTCCTACTGTAGGAAAATACACTGCTCAAAAAAATAAAGGGAGCACCTAAACAACACAATATAACTCCAAGTATATCAAACTTCTGTGAAATCAAACTGTCCACTTAGGAAGCAACGCTGATTGACAATCAATTTCACATGCTGTTATGCATATTCAACTTTGTACAGAACAAAGTATTCCACGAGAATATTTCATTCAGATCTAGGATGTGTTCTTTGAGTGTTCCCTTTATTTTTTCCGAGCAGTATATTTTGAGTTTAGCCCCAAAATGGAGAGAACTCTTTTATAGATCGCTCTCTAGTTCCCTCGATTTCCTACCGTAGGAAAATAAATTTAGCCGCCTGGGAAATAAGCCCCCATTGTGAGAAATCCCCCCCCCCATGCATTGCTAACAAAATCCAGGATAAGAAATGAACAGCCACCAGAGAGGTTTTTTCCCCTCCTCTCCTCATCCAAATCTCAGTCTGTTTTTAAGTAAACATGAAGACGGTGTCCTCTCAACTATTGAAACCTGTCCCTCTATCCCGTCTGTGGCCGTCGCTAAGAAAACGAAAAAGGGGGGAAGGCAATTTTAATGATGATGATGATGATGATGATAACAATAACAACAACAACAACAACAATAATAATAATAATAATAATAATAATAATAATAATAATAATAATAATAATAATAATAATATATAAGATCTGTATGCCGTCCCTCTCCGTAGATTCGGGGCGGCTGACAACAAAATAGTGACAGTGTAACAAATCTAATATTTAAAAAATCCTTCCGTTATAAGTTACTTGGGGGGAGGGCTGATACAGGAGACCAACGTTTTAAAAAAGAAGAGGCAGAAATTTTGTCCTCTCTGCTGGACTGTTCTCCCCCTTATAAGACGTGCCAATAGAAAGGGAGCCACCGATTCCACAACGGCGGTTTAGCGACACGGATCCGCTCGTTCGCTAGACCGCGGTTTAAGCACCCTCCGCCCCATCCGCAAACCCATCTCTAGTTTGTTAAGTCTGGCTGAGTTGCGCTGGCTCGTGGGAGCAGCTGGATCCGAACTGCACTGCGCTTTGCGAATTTCCCCGGGTAGTGGAAGTGTCCTCGGCGTTCAGCAGCGCCGGAAAACTTCGCTTTCAATGGTTCGTTTCTAATGTCGGCGTCCCTCTCGCTTCCCTGGAATTCGGCCTTGGATTCGTTGCAAAAATACATCCGGATGGAAGAAAATCAGATGAGGGTAAGGAGAAGGCGAGAGGAGGCTTTCTTTGTGGCCGTGGCTTCTTTACGTGAGCAAGGTTTTTTTTATCCAAACGGGATCGTTTCTGACTCACGAGAGTGAAGCAAAACAGGACTTTAAAATATATATTTATTTTAATTATTTGTTTTGTCACGTACGTTTTGGTGGTATACCAAGATATAATATTTATATACATGATCCTAGTACAAGAGAAACACTGGGACAGGGGATGGAAGGCACGCTGGTGCACTTATGCACGCTCCTTACTGACCTCTTAAGAATCGGGAGAGGTCAACAGGGTAAAGTTTTGTGGGTTAGGTGATGATACTACAGAGTCTGGTAGTGAGTATCCTGAGTATCACCTTTGCCTCGGCTCAAGTCTCCTCCCCAAGTGTTAAGTGTTGTATCATTGAGTGTTGCACCTCATGATTCTTGACAAATGTATCTTTTCTCTTATGTACAGTGAGAGCATATGCACCAAGACAAGTTCCTTGTGTGTCCAATCACACTTGGCCAATAAAGAATTCTATTCTATTCTATTCAATTCCATTCTATTCGCGACTGTTCAAAGTTACGGCACTGATGAAAGTGACCTATGGCCATTTTTCACACTTATGACCATTACAGCACCTGAATGATTCACATTTTTGACATTTGCAGTGTTCCTGTGATCCCTGGTTTTGCAAACTTGTGCCAAGCAAAGTCAATGGGGAAGACAGATTTCACTTAAACAGCTGGGTTACTGGGGAGCAATCCATTTAACAAAGATGGCAAGCCAAATCATAAAATGGGGCAAGAGCTCATAAATGTTTGGCTCAATTGTGGTCTACCTGTATATGCATTTGAAAGCATTTCTAAAATCTCAGTCTGAATGCCCAGCACCAATTACATACTGTATGTCACCTTACTTGATCGGAGAGCAAACTGGCTCAGAGAGAATAGAATAGAATAGAATAGAATAGAATAGAATAGAATTCTTTATTGGCCAAATGTGATTGGACACACACGGAATTTGTCTTTGGTGCATATACTCTCAGTGTACTCTCAGTGTACATTTATTTTAATTATTTGTTTTGTCCTCAATTTCCTGAATACATTTGTCAAGAATCATGAGGTACAACACTTAATTTGAATCACTTAATTTGAATCATGAGGTACAATACTTAATTTGAATCACTTAATTTGAATCATGAGGTACAATACTTAATTTGAATCACTGAATTTGAATCACTTAATTTGAATCATGAGGTACAACAATGATTGTCATATAGGGCTCAAATAAGCAATCAGGAAACAATCAATATTAATATAAATCATAAGGATACAAGCAACAAGTTACAGCCATACAGTCATAAGTGGGAGGAAATGGGTGATAGGAATGATGAGAAAAAAACTAGTAGTAATAGTAATGCAGACTTAGTAAATAGTTTGACAGTGGTGAGGTGAGGGAATTATTTATTTAGCCAAGTGATGGCATTCAGGAAAAAAACTATCCTTGTGTCTAATTGTGTCTAATTAAAGAAAAGGGGATAACTTTCAGGTTACACTCCCAGCCTTTTCTCCTCGTTTTCATTTCACACAAACCATGGGAATTATTGTAGACAAGCCGAAAGTCACTCGGTGAACTTTACGGTTAAGTGTGGGTGACGCAGAGTAGAGTTTTAGTCTTATTCTGACATTCAAATTCTGTCCACAAACCAAATCATCTTTAGAGCTCTTTCTCTTCTGGTAAAGTTCCACAGAACCTGAAGTGTCATCTAAGCATTTCCTCAAGTGTTTTGTCCCTGATCCAGTATGCTTATTATATACACACAAATACATATGGTAGCTTAATGTTAACATCGGGCCTTTGATTTAATGACTGCTGGGTCTCTTTAAAGGGCAGGTGCAAGTGTGGTGTGTTTTCTGCCCATTGGAGACCTTGCAAAATTTCCTGCAGAAAATAGATGCCAAGAAACTGTGCCCCACAAGTCTTGTATCTCATACTTTGTTGTGCGTCAAAGTGTCCCGTACTTTGATCTGCCTCAAACTTGGTGCGTGAATATTTTGTTTGCTTCCATTTAAAACGAGCCTCCTGTGGATCTCAGTCTTTGTGGACAGAGCACTGTAGAGGTCACAGGTGGCCGTGGGAAAGGGAGAAGGCGCTAAATCAGGCGATGGTCCCAAGGAACATCGAGTAACTGGGCCAGGCGGCCAACTGGTTAGATAGCAGAAGCAGCCCAGTTTTTCAGCCAAAGGGAATGTGAGTTCATGCTGTTCTGGAATCCTCGATTTCCTGAATAAAATTTGTCCAAATTTGGGGATAACGTTGAGCCGAGATATTAGGTGGGATTCAGTGGGACTTCACTTCTAACTTGGTCCTACTTCCTGGTTCTCATGAAAAAAACAAATGGAGCGAAATTGCATTGGCCCACCAGATTTTGGACAGGGGAAATGAAAGATAGAAAGATCAGAATCTACTTCTCAGGATCTGGCCAAGATGATTCTCATTCAAGAATTTGAGGGAAAGGCGGCTTGTGCTCCTTCAGACACATATATCCCAAGATTTCTGGTTCAAATAAAACTGGAACCTATGACATTTTCCCACAAGCTCATGTCCAGCACTTTGTGGCAATCCCAAACTCTGGGATGAAGGGAGAGAAGAAAAGGACTTTCAGAGTTGGCATAGATGTTCTGCAAAGCAAGCGAAGTTACTGATTTAAAACACTGGAACTAGACCTAAAATTCAGAATAGAATTTTATTGGCCAAGTGTGATTGGACACACAAGGAATTTGTCTTGGTGCACGTGCTCTCTGTGTATATAAAAGAAAAGAAAAATTTATCAAGAATCAAGGTACAACACTTAATGATAGTCCGGGTACAAATAAGCAATCAAATCATATTAGGAACCAGTCAATATAAATTGTAAGGATACAAGCAACAAATTTACAGTCATGCAATCATTTGTGGGAGGAGATGGGCTATGAGAATTTGTCATTGTTGCATATGCTCTCAGTGTACATAGAATAGAGTAGAATAAGAATAGCATAGCATAGCATGGAATTCTTTATTCCATGCTAAAGAATTCTTAATTCTTTATTAGGAAGCATTCAACCTCTGGATGAGGAGTGAAACTTATTGAGTCTCAAGGGAAGCAACTGCAAGAAGCAAAGTGTCCTCTTGAACTATTTTATCTCCTCTCTCCTAACCTCATCCAAAATGGACAATTTCAATTTTGGGCCACTCTTAAAAAGGAAGGCCTTGCAAGCCAAGTGAGCTTGTGTGGGTTGATTTTCCTTCCATGCCTTGAACCAGGGGTCCCCAAACTTGGCAACTTTAAGACTTGTGGACTTCAATTCCCAGAACTGGCTGGAGAATTCTGGGAGTTGAAGTCCACGAGTCTAAAAAGTTGCCAAGTTTGAAGACCTCTGCCTTGAACTAATAAGATGGTCCAAATTGTGCTCAGCCCCTGTGCTACTTCATGAATTGACATTTTCCTGGCAAATGTATGGAAATGACTTTTTACCATTTTAGCCTATAGCTTTTTAAATCCATGCAGATATCTGCATTTACGTGGCTTTTTTTAGGAGGGGTATCTGCAGGGCATGGTCCAAAAAAAAAAAAAAAGGATGATGTTCAGAATGGTGTATATTTTGAACACCCCCCTGTTGCTTTTAAAAAACGGAAGCACATGCTCACCACCATTAAAAAAAACCCCACAACCCCTGCTGCTATCTCTTCCTTTATAGGTAGGCAACAGGGCTATCTTGGGCCATGGTCTAGCAGGATAGATGATCAATGATGATGGATGCAGTCTCTAAAGGGTGCTACTCTAAATTCCCTGGATTGCAAGGACTGGAGTGATCCCCTTTGGCACAATGGCATGGCCATTAATACTGGACAACAGGTTTTGCCCAAACCCACTAGAATATCACCCAAGGCAAGCACTTCATTTCTGAGTTCCCTGGGAGCAGACATAATCTCCTTAACTTGCCTTGAGCCAAATGCTTGGAGATGCTGGTCACTCCGGGTACCTTGCCCTGGGGAGGCTTGGTATATTTTCCCATGGTTAGTCTCATAGCATGCACTGCCAAACACCTGTGCCAACCAATCCATCAATCCACCAAGAGTAACAGAAGTTGCAATAGTGCAACACTGGAGGTGGTGGTACCCTTGTTCCATTTCACCCACCAAGCCTGCCGGAAGCAGCAGGCTTGGTGGGTGAAATGGAACAAGAGTACCACCACTTCCTCCACCTTGGAAGGAGTGTGGGAGCTAAGTGACAGCTCCAAGAGGAAGGATGCAGATACAAAGGGCATCTCAGTATTGTGGCTTGTCAGCAGCCCATACAGCTGGTAGCTGATTCCGACAGTGAAGAGGCTGATGTGGTGATGTCCCAGTGGCCTGTGCAGCTGACATCCGAGTCAGACAGTGAGGAGGCTGGAGATTCAACCAGGGCCTTCAGAACCTCTCATGAATGATGAAGAAGAAAAGGAGGAGCCTATTCTCAATGCACCATACACAGAGCTGCCAAGAGGCAGCAATGCAGGGATGGGCTTCTGCTCCGACCAGGTGGGGAGGGATGCAGTGGGGTAGCGAAAATGGAGTTCCACCCCAGAGCACCCAATTTGCACTGGAAGATGTTGAAATAAAATGCAATGCATCCTGCACAAGCCACACCCAGTGTGGTAGTAAAAGTTTTGGTAGCCCTTCACTGCAGCAATGGCCCCATAGGAGCAGGCCTGCTCGGGAGTAAGGTTTGGGGCTAATTGTCCACTCCCCTTGCCTATTTAAGGGATGACGCCAAAGGCAGCAATTTTCAGGAAACAAATATTGTATTTTTGTTCATATTCCTTCATGTCTTGACTCCAGAAACGTCTGATCTGCTTTTGTTCTTCCTCTTGGCATTTTCTCTGCAAATTGCTTCTGGGCATTTTGCCAACCATCATAAGATTGGTGTTATCTACAAGACTGTTTACTCAGAATTGAGTGATTGTTTCGTGGACTCTTGCTGTCTGTTAGTGAAGTTGAATTTGCAGCAGGGGTTCAGAAAAGACTGCTTTAAACTACTAAGAAAGTTCATTAGTAGTCCTTAATTAGTAAACTAAGGGTTTGTATTGACTTCGTATGCATTGCGTTCTATGTGGTCATGGCTGGGGCAGAATATTCAGAGTCAACTGAAGGAAGAAGGGCTGTTTGTGTGTCTTTCAATTATCAGGGCATCAAAGATACATTGGTCTACATACCCTGCTCCCCCCTCCCCAATTCGGATTCCTGAATGGCAGTTCAGAAAGAGTGGGGGGGGAGGGAGGGAGAGAGAGAGGTGGTTTAATATCTCATATTTACAATAGAGCTGCCCAGTATATTCTCCCTTGAAAGTTTGGCAATGAGTGAGCATCGAAAAATCCCATGGACCTGAGCTTAAAGTTATGAAAACCACTTTTCTGTTTCTCCTTCTGTCTTAGGTTCCTGCACCAAACTCAACTCACTTGACCTGATTACTGAATCCACTTTCCGTTTAGCTTTCACAAACCAACGATCCAGAAATGAACTTAAATATTGTGTAAATACTGTAGAAACTTTAAGAAACAAAATTCCTTAAAAACTGGGTTTTAAAATTGAGGTATGAAAATCTACGTCATTTATATAAGTAGGTATCAATTTGTAATTATTGTTCTAGTCTTCTCTCTCTCCTTCTTGCTCCCGAAAAAAAGAGAAAAAAGAAAGAAAGAAAGAAGGAAGGAAAGAAAGGGTGAAGAAGAGAAAAAGGAATTGACCTGCATGCTGCTGCACAGGAAAATAAATGAGCTATTCGGTAGCCAGGGGGATGAATATATCTCCATTCACTGGAGTGTGGCTGAGTTTAATGCAATCTTCTGGTGGGACTCATATTACATTAAATATTCCTTTAGGAAGCCCTATCTGCTCCAGTTGTCCCGAAGGGGAAAAAAAGAACAGGAAAAGAAAATGAAAGAAAAAATTGAACTACACTATGGAGGTTGCATATCATACTTAAAAAGCCCCTCCACTAATGCTATAAATGTTGTTTTTAAAGTAACCATTGTAAACAGGTATTTTAAAGGCTTTCCAGCAATAAGGACACCTGCAATTTTAATTTTTTACCTTTTTTGAAAGATACCTGGGCTTGATAAAGTCCCAGAGGGTAGGCATAGATGGGAGAACAGAAAGAGCACATATTTAGAACATGTGGTACTGTATATGTATTTGCCAGGAAAATGTATGTATGTATATATGTATGTATGTATGTATGTATGTATGTATGTATGTATGTATGTATTCCCCTTTCCTTTCCTTTTCCTTTCCTTTTCCTTTCCTTTTCCTTTCCTTTTCCTTTCCTTTTCCTTTCCTTTTCCTTTCCTTTTCCTTTCCTTTTCCTTTCCTTTTCCTTTCCTTTCCTTCCATTCCTTCCTTCCATTCCTTCCTTCCTTCTTTAGGGAGCAAGAAGAGAGAGAAGGCTATAAAAATAATTACAAATTGATACCTACTTATATAAATGATGTAGATTTTCGTATTTCAATTTTAATGTGTATGCATGTATGCATGTATGCATGTATGCATACATGTATATAAACTCACATACACACTGTTTTTTAAGTTGTGCGAGGAAACGGGAGGGAAGTTATAATCCCAGGTTTTGCCACTGGGAGACGGTCATCGCCTGCCCCCTATTGGCTAAAGAATTATTTGCAAAAGCAATGGGGCACAGACTCTGAGTCAAACTCTCCTTTGGCTCTATGAAAGACAAAAATGGGAGCCACTCTTAATCTGAAGCCGCCCTGGTTAAAATTAGGGTTGAGTCCCAGGGACTGCACTTTCCCTTGCTTGTGAGTCACCTTGAATTTAGTGGAGGTATCTCGGCATCAGAGGTTCCACCATGCAAAAAAAAATAATAATAATAAAGAGAGACTACAGTTGGCTTACTCAGAAGTAAGTCTCACTAAATTCAATGCTAGGATTGCAAGATGAAAGACTGTCGCCTAATATTTCAAATGTAATTCCATTCAGTTTTGGTGCTTTTATTTAATAGTTAAAGGATCACGTTGTTTGGAACTTGCGGACAATTTTTAAAGAGACAGGAACGCGGAGACAAGAAATATTATGTATGCAAGTTTCTTCTAGTTTTACCAACCTTCTCGCATTACAAGCTACAGAACTCCTGAGAGCAGCTTTCAACCACAATGTTTCCATTTTTTTAAAAAAATGGCTGGGGTATGTGTGTGATATTCTGTCAATATAAGTAACAAACTGCTTTCTATTAGGCCTAGCGGAGTTATCGGTGCCACAACGAGTTAAATTAGGTCGGTTTAGTTTTTGCATTGCCAGATTCCCAGCCAGTTTGAATCTGTATTTTGCCCAGATTTATGACATGTTTTTAAACTTTAAAAAAGTTCACAGGAAACTTTAAACTGTAAAGTGGAAAGGGGGGAAAAAGCTAGAAGTGTGTTTATTGTTAGGAACTTATCCCACCTTGCGACTTAAGTAGCGTTGTATAGGAATGGTTCTTCCCATTGAAATAAATCGTTGGTACCTGTTCAAGATCCACAAGTTTCTGTGGGGAGCAATTCACTGCTTTCGGGCTGGGATGTCATAATAGATTCTTCTGCATTTTCTGTTCACCCAAAAAGGAACAGAATGTACTTTCTCTTGATCAATATCTCTGTCTTTGCATCCTCCAGTAAACTGTTCCCCACAAGCAGTCACCGTGAATTCACCGGAATATTTCTGCATAGAGTTTCCATGCAAGAAAAGCTACCTGCAATTTGGCAGTTCGAATCCCACCAAAGCTCAAGGTTGTCTCAGCCTTCCATCCTTCCTAGGTGGGTAAAAGGAGGACCCAGATTGTTGGGGGCGATATACTGATTCTGCAAACCGCTTAGAGAGGGCTGTAAAGCACTGTGAAGCAGTATACAAGTCTTTTTTAAAAATTTCGTCAGAAATTTTTTATTTTATTATAATATAAACATACATAAACAAACATTATAAAAGCAATGGATGATGTGTGCCCGTCCTGTTTCTGATTTTCTATAACAATATTTCTACATTACCATCATTTAATCTTTCTAATACTATATACATTTTGTTTTACCTAGGTCTTACGTCAGCATCTCTTTTATGCCTGTATTCCACCGGTCCTTTTTTCCTTTCTTGAAGCGGTATATAAATCTTAAGTGCAATTGCTATTGCTAATAAAGGAAAGGGAGAGTCCATAATTCTGATTTATTCGGAAGTAAGTCCAATGCTAGGGTTGCAGCACAAAACATTTGTCAGAATAAATAACAACAATAAAATAATAATAGATGATAATAATAAAACAATGCTGATGACGATGATGACAACAACAATAATAATTTATTTGACCCTATAACTGAGGTTTTTCAGCTGTTTTAATAAATGACATAATAATAATAATAATAATAATAATAATAATAAATGATAATAAATGATAATAATAAAACAATGATGATGACAATGACAACAATAATAATAATTATTATTATTATTAATTTGACCCTATGATTACTGAGGTTTCTCTGCTGTTTTAATAAATGACATAATAATAATAATAATAATAATAATAATAATAATAATAATAATAATAGATGGTAATAAAAACAATGATGATGATGATGATGATGACGACAACAACAACAACAACAACAATAATAATAATAATAATAATAATAATAATAATAATAATAAATTTGACCCTATGATTACTGAGGTTTCCCAGCAGTTTTAATAAATGACATTAATAATAATAATAATAATAATAATAATAATAATAATAATAATAATAATGGTGGTGGTCATGGTGATGGTGGTGATGATGATGATGATGATGTCGCTGGACTCATCCGAAGCGAGAGGCTGGCAATTGGCTTTGCAGGAAAACAATAACTTAGCTTGCGAGCCTTAAATTTAACTCGGGGTCACCCGTCGCATGCAGAAAGCGAACCAGGCGCCGTCGGTAGAAATGCGGGCTGCTCCCTGAGGGTCTGACGCGGGAAAAAAACCCCAGACATTAGCCGAACGAAAAGAAGGGAAGGCGATGCTGCGGAAAGCCGAAGACGGTGCCGAGCGGAGTCGCCTCGGACTCCTTCGGCTGAAGCTGAGGCGGGACGGCCACGGCCACCCGCGCGGATCGACGCGAGGAGCGGGGTCCTCCTCAACCCGGCCGGCTTTGCTGGGTTTTCCTCGCAAGGCATTTCCTCGTTAAACCAAACTAGGGAACGTCGTCAGTGCCAGCGGTCGTCGCAAGTTAAAAGCGCCCGCAAGAAAAACCAGCAAAGCTCGGAGGTTACGCCGGGAAGCCGCTCGTTTCTACCCGGTGCTTTGCGGGAATGATTCTCCTTTCAATGAGATCGGGACGAGCGCTGGGATCGTAAAGAAGCTTCTTGGCTGGCAAGGCGTTTTAGACGGAAAAGCAGAATTGGGATAGTCTGCGAAGGACCCTGGCGGTTGTGGACTGGGAGGCCGCTACCCTGTATGTTTGGGGCGAGGAGGTGGCTGGATGGGTAGGTGGCTCAGTGGAAGAGAGTACCAGAGGCCTCTGTGTGGGGATGGGGTGTGTGTGTATGTCTCTCTCTCTCTCTCTCTCTGTTTGTGTGTGTGGGAGACCTTCGACATAAGTAGAGCAGAGTTTAAGGTAAGAATGTGGATGTGTGATACAGCCAGTAATGACACAGACTTACTATGCTAAACAAGTATTATTTACATATATACATATTTACGAGGACAAGCAGAAATAAACAACAAACCACACAAAGCAACAGGAAGCAGAATATACTCCCCCCCCACAAGGTAAAGCAGTGTTTCCCAACCTTGGCAACTTGAAGATACAGTATTTGGACTTCAACTCCCAGAATTCCCCAGCCAGCGAATGCTGGCTGGGGAATTCTGGGAGTTGAAGTCCCAATATCTTCAAGTTGCCAAGGTTGGGAAACACTGAGGTAAAGGCAAAGAATGAATGAGCTCTCCAGCATCATCAGAGACAGTGCTGGCGCCCTCTTATGGGAACCAGCCAAAGTCCTTAAAGGTACATTGCATCTATAAAGCTACAAACTACAATACATGGCAACCCCAAATACTGGTGAGTACCATGTACTAGCAGTGTGTATGTGTGTTTCGGGGATGGGTGGTTGGGTGTCTGTGGCTGTAACTATAGCAATAGCATTTATTTGTTTGTTTGATTGATTTTTATGCCGCCCTTACAACTTGATAGCAATAGCACTTTTTAACAGAGCCAGCATATTGCCCCCACAATCCGGGTCCTCTTTTTACCCACCTTGGAAGGATGGAAAGCTGAGTCAACCTTGAGCCAGTGGTTAGATTTGAACTGCTGAACTACAGCTAGCATTTATTTATTCATTTATTTATTTATCTATTTATCTATCTATCTATTTATTTATCTATTTATCTATTTATTTATTTATTCCATTTTTATGCCGCCCTTCTCCTTAGACTCAGGGCGGCTTATAACATATTAGCAATAGCACTTTTTAACAGAGCCAGCATATTGCCCCTCATTTTACCCCCCTCGGGAGGATGGAAGGCTGAGTCAACCTTGAGCCGGTGATGAGATTTGAACCGCTGACCTACAGATCTACAGTCAGTTTCAGTGGCCTGCAGTACAGCACTCTACCTGTTGCGCCACCCCGGCTCCAGTTAGCTGAAATAGCCTGCAGTGCTGGATTCTAACCACTGTGCAACCCTGGCTCATCTACCCACCCCACTTCAGCACAATAGATACAGTGATAATCTTTGTGTATGATTATTCTGACTAAGTGTTATGGGTTGGTCCTTCTCAATTCTTAGGCTAATTCTCAAGAGCCACATGAGGAGGTGACTCTTTAATCACCTATCAGGGGGTGGGATTCCCATTGGATTATCATCACCATCCTGTGTTCAGCAGACTTCTGGACTCCCCTACCCCCAGCCAGTGGTGAAATCCGGGGTGGCGCAGCAGGTAGAGTGCTGTACTGCAGGCCACTGAAGCTGACTGTAGATCTGTAGGTCAGCGGTTCAAATCTCATCACCGGCTCAAGGTTGACTCAGCCTTCCATCCTTCTGAGGTGGGTAAAATGAGGACCCGGATTGTGGGGGCAATATGCTGGCTCTGTTAAAAAGTGCTATTGCTAACATATTGTAAGCCGTCCTGAGTCTAAGGAGAAGGGCGGCATAAAAATGGAATGAATGAATAAATAAAATCTTTTTTTTTTTACTACCAGTTTGGTGGGCCTGTCAGAACCTGCTGAACTTCACCCCTGGTCTAAGGTCTGCTTGGGTGGGGTGGGGGGGTTAGACTAGAAGGCCTACAAGGTCCTTTCCAACTCTATTAATCTGTATCAAAATAAATAAACTTTATAGATTAAAGAGTATAGAAATAGTTGTATGTTTGGAATAAGAGGAAGATGGTAGATTAAAAATAGAGGAAGAGAAAAACAAAGGAAAAAACGAATCTTCCTCTACCTCCCAGCAAACACCAAACAGCACAAATGACATACCCTGTTTGCTGTGTATTTCTGTGCATGTGTGTCTGACCCATAGAAATAGCAAAGAATTGAAGAAATGTACATTATGGCAGTATATTAATGCTGGCACGTTTTCTTAAATGTAGCCACACTAACCTCTCCCAGCTATTTAAATAGATCTACTCCAAACATGACTAAGTGAGGGTTTAACTCAGCTGCTTTATCTTAATACTAAAACAGGACCACTGCTACATTTCAGATTGTACTTTTACAGATCCTGTTAAAATTGATGTGGCTTTCTGGAAGTATACATTATTCTCTGCTTTTTAAAAGAAGATACAATGCCACTGGGCCTCTTCAGGTGAAACATTTATTTTAAAAAGCTTCTTCATTTTGTTAAGTTGTTTAGAACAATAATAAAGCAGTCTTTAAAATACAGTGGTACCTCTACTTAAGAATGCCTCTTCAACACTCCATGGCTTGCATTGCTGATCAGTTTCCGGTCACAATTCAAAGTGTTGGTCATGACCTTTAAAGCCCTACATGGCAATGGACCAGATTACCTCCGGAACTGCCTGCTACCGCGCGAATCCCAGCGACCGATAAGGTCCTACAGAGTTGGCCTTCTCCAGGTCCCGTTGACTAAACAACGTCGTTTGGTGGGCCCCAGGGGAAGAGCCTTCTCTGTGGCGGCCACGGCCCTCTGGAACCAACTCCCCCCGGAGATTAGAACTGCCCCCACCCTCCCTGTCTTTCGTGAACTACTCAAGACTCATTTATACCACCAGGCATGGGGGAGTTGAGATAGCTCTTCCCCCTAGGCCATTACAAGTTATGCATGGTAGGTTTGTGTGTATGTTTGGTTTTATAATAGGGGTTTTTAGTTGTTTTTATTATTGGATTGTACATGTTGTGTTTATTATTGTTGTTAGCTGCCCCGAGTCTGCGGAGAGGGGCGGCATACAAATCCAATAAATTGAAATGAAATGAAATGAAATGAAATGAAATGAAATGAAATGAAATGAAATGAAATGAAATGAAATGAAATGAAATTAAATTAAATTAAATTAAATTAAATTAAATTAAATTAAATTAAATTAAATTAAATTAAATTAAATTAAATTAAATTAAATTAAATTAATTAAATTAAATTAAATTAAATTAAATTAAATTAAATTAAATTAAATTAAATTAAATTAAATTATTAAATTAAGAACTTTTCTAGATAAGAACTGGGTGTTCAAGATTTTTTTGCCTCTTCTTAAGAACCATTTTCTACTTAAGAACTTGAGCCAGGAAAAATTTCCCAGGAAATTTGAGAACGGCATGAAGGCCCGGCCAGTTTCCTGCCATTCCCCCTGGGTTTCTCTCTCTGGTGCAATGTATGGGAGGCAACCTTGTGCCAGGTGTATGGGAAGTGCGTGCTCCTCCTTGCCTCCTCAGAGTCCCTCTTTTTTTTTAAGCCTTAAAGTTTTGGATTTTTTTGATTCTCCTCACCTCACCTTCTTCCTTCAGCAGCGACTGTCCTCCTCCTCCTCCTCCTCTTCTTCCTTCTCCTCCCACCCAAATTGCGAGCTTTTATTTCTTTCCTAATGGGTTTGCTGGGTTACACTGGCTGGAGAATTGTGGGAGTTGAAGTCCACAAGTCTTAAAGTTGCCAAGTTTGAAGACCTCTGCTGTAAACTATCCAGAGAATGGTGTAAAGAACGGTGGAGCAGTATATATACCTAAATGTTATTTCTTTTTCTCTCTGGACTTGCATGCTACACCAAACTTTTAAATGAAGCTAAAATGTAATTGGCTAGTTTATAATGGATGAGCAAATATTGCCCATCAAGATCTGTGTTTGTGTCAAACTCATGTGCTGGCTCTGCTACTACCTGCTTTAGGGAATGGAGAAAAGGTCCTGATATATCGCGTGACTTTGCCATGACAAGGAGTTTGACACGCCTGATCTAGACGTTTAATCTCAGTCAAATTTAAGCCTGGTCTGGAGTTTTTCTGCTGACCGGTGGAGGAGAACTAAAATATTTTTCTGGCCACCGAAGAAATCCAGCTTGACACCCCTGGTCTAATGGGTAAGTTGCACACCAGGAGACTGTGAGTTCTGATCAGGGGTGGATTCCACTTGCCTTTGCCACCAGTTCGAACTCATATCCCCTCATGAAATTACACTTCTGCAAATGCTCTGTAGCAGGATTCAGCACGGAACACAGCTGAGGAGCTGATCAGCTGTGCTTTGGACGAAGAAATAAAGGTGAGTATTAACCTGGGGGTAATACTTTCTTTGCTTCTTTTTGAAGCAAATAATAATAATAATAATAATAACAACAACAACAACAACAATAATAGTAATATATTAGATTTGTATGCCGCCCCTCTCCGAAGACTCGGAGCGGCTCACAACAATAATAAAAACAATATTATAGTAGAACAAATCTAATATTAAAAAACATATAAAACCCTGTCATTATTTAAAAAACCAAACAACACATTCATACCAAACATAAAACAAAGTATAAAAGAGCCTGGGGGAAAGGTGTCTCAACTCCCCCATGCCTGGCGGTATAAGTGAATCTTGAGTAGTTTACGAAAGACAGGGAGGGTGGGGGCAATTCTAATCTCGGGGGGAGTTGATTCCAAAGGGCCAGGGCCGCCACAGAGAAGGCTCTTCCCCTGGGGCCCGCCAAACGACATTGCTTAGTTGACGGGATCCGGAGAAGGCCAACTCTGTGGGACCTTATCGGTTGCTGGGATTCGTACGGTAGCAGGCGGTTCCGGAGGTATTCTGGTCCAATGCCAACCAAAGATATAAAATTATCCCCAAAATTTCAAAAAAAAAAAAAAAAGATGGTGACTCCCAAGGACCAGCACCGCATGAACTGGATTCATAACGCCATTGTCACATCACCAGTGGGTCGCTAATGGTCCAAACCAGGAAGAACTCATTTTCTCTCTCATCAACTCATCTCACTGGGTTATTGTCAGTGAAGGGCTATCAAAATTTTTACTACCACACTGTATGAGTTATGCAGGATGCCCTGCATTTTCTTTCAACATCTTTCAGTGCAAGTTGGGTGCTCTGGGGTAGAGCTCCATTTTCGCTACCCCACCCACCCGCCCCCGTCCGGGCAGCAGTCCACTCCTGGTTATTGTGGGGAAAATAAGAGGAGGAAAGTGGTGGTGAAATCCAAATTTTTTACTACAAGCCATTATTATTATTCTTTATTGCATTTATATGCCGCTCAACCCTGAAACGGACTCTGAGCGGCTCACAACGATTATAAATACAATACAAGTAAAAAACAGTTTAAAAAAAACAATAAAATCACATATATCATTAAAAAAACATTAAGTGGCTGTGGCATGGTAGGTGTAGTGTGACATAGCATGGTGGATGTGGCAGGGGAAGAATACTGCAAAATTTATTTATTTATTGGATTTGTATGCCGCCCCTCTCCACAGACTCATTCCCTCCCCACTTCTGGGGGAAGGATATTTATTTATTCATTCATTCATTCATTCATTCATTCATTCATTCATTCATTCATTTGATTGATTGATTTTTATGCCGCCCTTCTCTTTAGACTCAGGGCGGCTTACAACATGTTAGCAATAGCACTTTTTAACAGAGCCAGCCTATTGCCCCCACAATCCGGGCCCTCATTTTACCCACCTTGGAAGGATGGAAGGCTGAGTCAACCTTGAGCCGGTGATGAGATTTGAACCGCTGACCTTCAGATCTACAAGTCAGCTTCAGTGGCCTGCAGTACAGCACTCTACCTGCTGCGCCACCCCGGCTCATTGCAAAACCTCCATTCCCATCCCACTCTGGGGACCAGCCAGAGGTGGCATTTGCCCATTCTCCGAACTACTCAAAATTTCCGCTACCAGTTCTTCAGAATATGTCACAACCTGCTGGATTTTACCCCTGCTAGTAAAGTAGGTAGCGTCTGAGATTAGAACCCCAGGATCCCACATCTTTAACCACTATGCTATCCAGCCACTTTTACCGGTATATGACAGGGTATCTATTTTTTTCTCCATAGGCACATTGGCATTGATGGAAGTTGTTGTTGTTGTTGTTGTTGTTATTATTATTATTATTATTATTATTTATTAGATTTGTATGCCGCCCATCTCCATAGACATAGTTATACATATGTGTTAAAGGAAGAAAAGACCATGAGATTCTTTTATCAACATTTACTTAAGAACAAAGAAACACTCTTATAAGACAACCCACATAGCACTTTCTTTGTGTTGTATCCAATGGGACAATCAGAATAGGGACAGATATTTGGCAGCATTGAATTGGGCACCTAAACAAGCAAATTATATTTCAAGAAGAAAATATAACCTCTTTTCTCCGTCGTTAGAAGTGTACAGTAGTATGGATCTTGGATGCAATGCTGACTTTGGTTTTGGAAGAAAAGCATTCCAGGCTCTGAAATACAAGCATTGTGTATGTCTGTGTAAGGGTGTGTGGGTGTAGAGAGACAGAGAGAAAAGAAGAAAGAGAGAAAGAATGTGACCGTATCAGCAAGTGCTATAGTTTTTCGATGGAACATGAAAATATGCGAAAATTTCCCCCGCAATCTCAAGTAGCATCGGATGGATTAACCTCTGCATAATAAAGCCAGAGAATCTTTGATCTTCCTGTAGCCGGTTTGATATGTTGTGATATCAAGAAGCCAGATGCGTTGGAAGTGTTTCCTGCTTTTGAACAATGACCATTTGTGAGCATTTAAGGCAGGAGTACACAACTTGAAGGTTCAGGCTTGGGGGGGGGGGGAGTTTTCAGACTCACTTTTCCTAGTTTGTAATGTTTAAAAGTAACAACCTGGGGGTATTATTAAATATGCGGGGAGTAATATGAACAATACATAGTTTGATTTTAATTAAATGGAGATAAATTCACATTTTATTTGTGTCTCAGCCTGACTCAGATTTGTCTTGATCTCAGCCTTCAATTCTTGGAGTGTTGCTTTTCTAGGTCACTCATCAAGGCTAAGTGCAGCCTCATCTTATAAAATGACGTGAGCCCCAATTGAAAAACTATTGGTCACTTCATTGTTTGCTTCACCTTCCTTTAAAAGGCAGCTGAGCATCATTAATGGGCATGCATTGAATTTCACTGCAAAGCCCCCATTCCATTCATTCATTCATTCATTCATTCATTCATTCATTCATTCATTCATTCATTCATTCATTCATTGAATTTATATGCCACCCAACTCCAGAAGGATTTCTTTTCTTTTCCTCCCCACTTCCTACTTTGCGCTCCCACAATAATTTCTACTTTCTGGATAAGTTAGAGCAAACCAATTTTATTCCACAATTTATTTTCTTTAAGGAAATACTCTGAGTGTGTGTGGAAATAATCTTTTTTTTTTGTCTGCATATATGTGAAGTTATACAGTAGAGTTATCCGTCCTTCAATAATCTGACATTCCGGATTATCCGATGTTGTGGCTGCTTGGGGGCATGGCTGTAGGCATTTCGGGCCCCCCAGACATGCCCCCAAACATGGCAACTGTGATGGGGAAGCAAGCTGGGAGGAGGGAAGCGGGCGAGCGAGTGAGAGAGCCAAGGAGGGAAGCAGGCAGGTGAGCCACATACAGTAGAGTCTGGATTATCCGACATTTTCGGCTATCCGACTATCAGCATGCCTGTTTATGTCGGATAACTGAAAATCTACTCTAATTGAAAGTTATATTTTCCAGTACAGTGATACCTCTGCCTACGAACGCCTCTAGTTACAAACTTTTCTAGATAAGAACCGGGTGTTCAAGATTTTTTTGCCTCTTCTCAAGAACCATTTTCCACTTACAAACCTGAGCCTCCGAAACTGTAACTGGAAAAGGCAGGGAGAAGCCTCTGTGGCACGTCTCTAGGAATCTCCTGGGAGGAAACAGGGCCGGAAAAGATGGGGAGAAGCCTCCGTGGGGCCTCTAGGAATCTCCTGGGAGGAAACAGGGCCGGAAAAGATGGGGAGAAGCCTCCGTGGGGCCTCTAGGAATCTCCTGGGAGGAAACAGGGCCGGAAAAGATGGGGAGAAGCCTCCGTGGGGCCTCTAGGAATCTCCTGGGAGGAAACGGGGTCTCCACCCTCCCTGTGGTTTCCCCAATCGCACACATTATTTGCTTTTACATTGATTCCTATGGGAAAAATTGCTTCTTCTTACAAACTTTTCTACTTAAGAACCTGGTCATGGAACGAATTAAGTTCGTAAGTAGCGGTACCACTGTATAGTTATATAGAAAGTAATAATAGCGCTAAACAAATTATGTGTACATGTCTATATATGTAGTTGTATTTGAAGGCGTATAGAAAATCTGTCTGTCTGTCTGTCTGTCTGTCTGTCTGTCTGTCTGTCTGCCTGTCTGCCTGTCTGCCTGTCTGCCTGTTTGCCTGCCTGCATCTATCTATCTATCTATCTATCTATCTATCTATCTATCTATCTATCTATCTATCTATCTATCTATCTATCTATCTATCTATCTATCTATCTATCTATCTATCTACCTACCTACCTACCTACCTACCTACCTATCTACCTACTTCCATATATTTTTATACGTCTTCTCGTTTTAACAATAGAGCTAGCCATTCTGTGAAAATCAATTAATTTTTTTTGATGAATGAAATAAATGAAGTCACATTCTTTCTATTCTCTATGAACATACCTGAACCTGAATGTATGTCTGCTTTTTGTCCGAAATCCTTTAGATGAGCGCTAGCATAATGTGTTACTAATGATACCCAGGAATCATAATATGTTATTTCTCACTTTCAATAACTAACTAATATAAACATCTGGATTAACTTTTTGAGGAGAAGGGCTGCATCTGCCTTCTCCAAACGGATGCCCTCAGAATGCATTGGCATTGCCTAGTTCCCAGCTATAGGCTTGTAATTTCAATATATCTGGAAGGCAACACAATGGTAAAGGATAGTTGGTAGAGTTAATTAATTAGATGTGCACTTTTCAGCTAGCTTTCTATCTGGAGTTCATTGAACTGTGCAGCATTTGGATATATAGGCAAATAATGCTTTGAGACTCACCAGTCTACGTTTAGCATCTGGGCATTTTCCTTCCTGTCCCAGCGCGAATCCCCCTAAGGATCAGATGCACACCACTGGATTAACTAACAAAAGGTTTACTATGTACTAAAGTCTTATGCAGTTGAGTCTTTTGGAAAAGAAGTTAATTGCTAGCAAAAACTTCACAGCTCTAATGATAAAGTCTTAGCAGCTGGCCAGAGTCTCAGGAATAGATAAATGCAATGACTGATTACTGCATTGTAGTAGGTTTTCTTATTGTCGACTTACAGAATTTGGCTTGAAGCCTGGAGCTCATCAAGGAAGCCAAGAATGTAGCCCTTTAAAACCACAAGCAGGAAATAAAGGAATGGAAACTAGATTTATAAGATGAACGATGTTCTCTGCACTGGAGTGATGCAAGACTCCATCTTAAAGATTTAGCTGTCAGTCTTGGGTGTCAGGAACACAGGATGCCTGTACTGTGCCTCCACTGTCTCTGAGTCCTCTGGGTCCATTACTAATTGCACAGCGCATGAATGGGCCACAACACTTTATATGCTAAAGCTGGTTTACAACTTTTCATGGAACCTTCTTTTTTTCAACATTACAAACATCTGGAAAACTCAATACTCCCGAACGAAGAACAACCAGAACACAAGAATAAATGGCACAAAACAGCAAATTTCATTTCCAAATCAAAACAATACCTAGCATCAATTGTCTTTCCAGGGGACCTCAGTATGGAGACTGTAATGCGTCAATGTGAATATCCTAGGATATTTGCCACTTTTAAAATAATCCTCTGCAAAGAACGGGTCATTTAACTTGCAAATAAGTCACACCAAGAATAGCTGGTTTGAATGAAGACCTATTCAAGTTGTTTACAGAAAGAAAATGTTTTTGTCCAACAAATACAAGAGATGAAAGTTTCCTACATTGCAAGTGGAGGCCTTCAAATTGATGTGTGTCTTCAGCTGGTGACCTCTGAGAAGAAAAGGGAGTAGGGGGGGAAAGGGTTACTTTAAACAAGAGGGTTTTTTTACTTATTGCCTCAAGTAAGCCTGTCCCCCCCCCCTGTATTATTTGTTTATAATAAATCTGTGTTTATTAAATCTCTCTCTCACATACACTCTCACCATCCCTAAGGGAAGCTGAATTTCTCCTTGTGGGTGATAGAAAATTGAAATCCATGCTTATGCCTATATTGCTTATTTTACTGAGGTCTCCGAATCTCTATTTTTAAATAGCCTAAGTAGATCCGATATGTTTTATACATCTTTTTATTGGCCCATAGAGCTGTTCTTAGCACAGTGAAATTAGCTGTAGCCTGTCAAGTCTGTCTTGTAGGGAATTAGGTCAGTGATAAGGGAAACATATTTTTCATGCCAATATTTTGTGGGGTTTGCTATAATATTCATTTTGAGCTGGTCAATGACAGTATGAAGAACTGATTGACAGTGTATAATATCTGAAGTCTTTAGCAATTCTTAGCTCTTCACACTCTTCAGGCTGTGTCTATGAAAAATCTTTTCCTTTTTATGTGTCTGTGTATATATATACTGTATATTCTTCTCTCTTGTTCAATTGGGTTTGATACATGGATAAACTGTTGTTTAAATATTGGATTTGTACTGTTTTTTTTTCCTTGTTGTGAGCCGCTCCGAGTCCTCGGAGAGGGGCGGCATGCAAATCTAATAAATAATAATAATAATAATAATAATAATAATAATAATAATAATAATAATGAAGAGAAGGAGGAGGAGGAAGAGGAAGAAGAAGAGGAAGGAGGAGGAGGAAGAAGAGGAAGAAGAAGAAGAAGAAGGAAGAAGAAGAAGAAGGAAGAGGAGGAGGAGGAGGAGGAAGCGGAAGGAGGAGGAGGAGGAAGAAGAAGAGGAAGAAGAAGAAGAAAAGAAGGAAGAAGAAGAAGAAGAAGAAGAAGAAGAAGAAGAAGAAGAAGAAGAAGAAGAAGAAAAAATAATCCCTGAAGTTTTCTTACATGGTTTTTCAGAAGTGGTTTGCCATTGCCTCCTTCCTAGGGCTGGAAGAAAGTGATTCACCGAAGGACACCCAGCTGGCTTAGTGCCTAAGGTGAGTCTATAACTCATGTCCACTGGATTTCTATCCTTACATGTTAATCACACGCAATTCACCATCTGTCTTTTCTACATGCACACAAACCCATGTATAGTACTGTATATATGTATATATACAACACACACACACACACCAATCCAGGAAGAGTGTACCCAGCTGATGAGAGCAAAATAGCTTGAAATAGCTTGAAATAGATCTATACTAGTCTCCCTTCATTTTCATTATCAGCAAAAATATGTTGCACACACATGTGTGTGTGTGTATGAGTGTGTGTGTGTGTGTATATACTGTATAGAAGAGACACACAATGAATTATACGGCCTATTAAGCAAGGGAGGTAGAAAGTCCAACAAAGCTTAAAGCAGTGTGATTGTGGCAATTAGTTTCCAGAAAGGTTTCAATGGTTTCCAAGTGGAAAAGTTGCACAAGCGTTGCATATGATCATTCCAATCACTTCTCTGGGGCAATAAGACCGGAAGAAATGCAAGACAAACAGAACAAGCAACTATAAAGGGAAAGGCTGAGAGGGAGGGAGGGAGGGAGATTTGTGTGTGTGAGAGAAAGAGGGAGGGAGGGAGGAATGATGGGGAGGAAGTGAAAGAAAGGGAAACCAACAAAAAGAGAGAAATGGTTGGCTGTAGGATTTCATCATTGGAGTTCAGTGGTTAGGGTTCTGTGAATATATATAAGCATTTGTGAATGCACTGGCATGGGATATGATTTAGTGATTAATGATCTTGGGAAGATAGCAATGCACACAAGCAAAAAATTGTCGCAAATCACCGAAATCTTGCTCTCACGTCACATGCATCCTCCTGCGACATTTGGCTTGCTTTGCAGGGTCAGCAGACAAATCTCACGCAGAGGTACGTCAGGGGTGTGCAATTGCTCAGGCATCCCTGATTTTCCTACTGGAGCCACGCACCTGGGTGCAACGGCTGCTGCCCACACTGAGCATGGGGCTTTCCAGGGTCCAAGGAAAACCAGGATTCTGTTGCTCTGTCAGGGAGCTGGGCAGTTTCTAAATTTGATTTATCAATCAGTAAATCATCAAATACAATCCCTCGCTACTTCGCTGTTCATCTTTTGCAGATTCACTATTTCACGGGTTTTCAAAGGGGGATTAAATCCATTGAAAATTTTAAATCCATTAAAAATTCATAAAATTCTTCTACAGTACTACTATACTCTATTAAAGAAACTGGTAGGATATCACATGTAGTTCCAGCTGAGAAACATTATAGAATGACTGTTTAATGCAAAGGGTGGGTTTTTAAAGTCCAAATACTCGTTAAATACATTAAAAAATATCTTTCCTCTACTTCACGTAAATTCATTTTTCACGGGTGGTCTTGGAACGCATCCCCTGTGAAAAATGAGGGATTACTGTATTAAAATATATCAACAACTCTTTAGAGCAGGAGTCCCCAACCTGTGGGTGCATGTGGGGTTCCTCACTTAACAGTGGATGTTCAATTTTTTTAAAAAGGTAAAGAATCCAGTTGATGTTCCATTTTCCCCAATAGAATGAGCAAGAAAGAAACAGGAAACTATTTTAAATAATATATCTGTATTTTTTAAAAATGTGCAGTCATTTTAAAAAAAGAAAAGTCATTAAACTGAAATGTAGGGTGTCCTTAATAAGTCTGCTCTCTGGAACACAGTGTAAGTTATTTTTCCAAACCGAGCAGCAATACATTAATTACTTACTAGAACTACTTAGAAATGTAAAAATATGTAGCAGAAAACAAAAGAA
Source organism: Erythrolamprus reginae (assembly GCF_031021105.1). Lineage (NCBI taxonomy): Eukaryota > Metazoa > Chordata > Lepidosauria > Squamata > Dipsadidae > Erythrolamprus > Erythrolamprus reginae. The sequence continues at coordinate 284,515,386 of NC_091950.1, forward strand.
AGGTTTGAAATAAAGCTGTATATTTACTCTGGAAGAGATAGATTATGTTATCGTTCTTTTAACTTGGCTGTTAAAATCAGCTCATTATTAGATACACCAAAGTAAGCTGCAATTCATGAAAGCCTATGCTGTTTAATTAAAAAAATCCTCCGAAAAGATGCTGCCAGGCTCCTAATTTTTTTGCCCCCATGACTGACACAGCACTCCTCCTTCAAAGGGTATTCAGTTAATAGACTGCCATCTGCTGGAGGAAATGGTTAGCTCTTTATGCAGGAGTAGACCAGAGTAGTAACATCATGATAGATAATGCTAGAGATTTTACCAAAGGCGGTGCTTATTCCGACATTCATACTTTTCTATAAATAAACCATCAAGCCAAATGAAAACCACTGTGGCATTCTTGAGGCTTGCTCTAACTTCCCGCTGTGGGTGGGTATTGCAATGACGAGCAGCCAGTGAAACGAGAGGCTTACAGAGCATTCATAAAAGTATTTTCAACTTGGTTACACATTCTGCAGTTCCAATAATTGCATACACAATCTCTCTGTTTTCACAAGGAGAACTGCAAGTATCTGCCACAGGCTGGCTAGCACTGAATATCCATGTCCATATCCATGAATATCCATATCCATTTAATCTGAGTTTTTTTTTAAAGCTTAGATTTTGTTAGGAGTCAATCAGGAAAAAGCATCTGTGGGATTTAATATATAGACTCCCAGAAATCAAATCATATCTAAGATATCATGCTAGCTCAGGAATTCTGGGAGTTGAAGTCCACATGTCATATAAGAGCCAACTTTGCCTACTAAGAAGTCTTTTAGGATAACTGGGAATATAATCACATCCATTTCATCCTCTTGATAGCACCCTCTTTCCTTCTGCTGACGTTTCAGGTCCTTCCTGAGGTTTTGTGGGATGAGGGTGAATGAGGAGGAGGGCAATTGAAAAAAATCATCTGGCTGGCCAATAAAGGAGTGGAAAAATTGGTACCTCATCAAAACCCTTTCTATTTTATTTTATTTTATTTTATTTTATTTTATTTTATTTTATTTTATTTTATTTTATTTTATTTTATTTTATTTTATTTTATTTTATTTTATTTTATTTTATTTTATTTTATTTTATTTTATTTTATTTTATTTTATTTTATTTTATTTTATTTTATTTTATTTTATTTTATTTTATTTTATTTTATTTTATTTTATTTTATTTTATTTTATTTTATTTTATTTTATTTTATTTTATTTTATTTTATTTTATTTTATTTTATTTTATTTTATTTTATTTTATTTTATTTTATTTTATTTTATTTTATTTTATTTTATTTTATTTTATTTTATTTTATTTTATTTTATTTTATTTTATTTTATTTTATTTTATTTTATTTTATTTTATTTTATTTTATTTTATTTTATTTTATTTTATTTTATTTTATTTTATTTTATTTTATTTTATTTTATTTTATTTTATTTTATTTTATTTTATTTTATTTTATTTTATTTTATTTTATTTTATTTTATTTTATTTTATTTTATTTTATTTTATTTTATTTTATTTTATTTTATTTTATTTTATTTTATTTTATTTTATTTTATTTTATTTTATTTTATTTTATTTTATTTTATTTTATTTTTTCAAATACATAATACACATTGAAGAGAATAGATATGTAACAATATAAATAAAGAAAAGAATAGAAGAAAAGATATAAAAGTATAGGTGAACATATTTGAAAGGAAGAAAAGATAAATGAGATAAGGAGAGACAATTGGACAGGGGACGGAAGGCACACTGGTGCACTTATGCACGCCCCTTACTGACCTCTAAGGAACCTCGAGAGGCCAATTGTGGATAGTCTAAGGGGAAAATGTTGGGGGTTAGGGGTTGACACTACTGAGTCAGGTAATGAGTTCCACGCTTCGACAACTCGGTTGCTGAAGTCATATTTTTTACAGTCAAGTTTGGAGCGGTTAATATTAAGTTTGAATCTGTTGCGTGCTCTTGTGTTGTTGCGATTGAAGCTGAAGTAGTCATTGACAGGTAGAACGTTGCAGCATATGATCTTGTGGGCAATACTTAGATCGTGTTTTAGTAAAAAGCAAGGCTAGACAGGGACCTTGTTGGAAGATGCAACATGTACATGTAAGCATCTGTATTGGAATCTGTTCTCTTCACTCCAGTGAGGTTTCTTGATCCATTATTCTGGTGGGATTTGTAGAGCAAGGAGGAATGACAGATATGTGTATGTACGTGCTTAAACAAAGCCTTGCTGTTGCCTATTGTGATCAATAAAGCTAAAAAATTAACAACAAAAAATTGGGCGCTGTGTATCATTTAAAGAACCAATCATTTGTCCAGAGTCCTAGAAGCATTGACATCACACTGCAAGATATTTGCAAACCTCACTTAAACTCCTAACCATTGATCAAGGCTGTATCTCCAGCAAATTCATCATTTATCATTTCTGGCCATTCCTGAGCTGCATAACATTGCCAGCAAGGGCAACTGAGATAAATTGTGCTTCAGGCAAATGGCGTTGTGTTGTATTGTGGAGGTGTAATCAGGAGTCCACAGTGACAATGCAAGAGGCAAGTCTAGGACTGTTTGCATTTTCTAAGCAATCTAGTGCAGTGATTTTCAACCTTTTTTGAGACATGGCACATTTTTTTACATTTACAAAACCCTGGGGCACATTGAGGGGGGGGTGTTTAAAAAAAGTTTGGACAATTTTTTTCTCTCTCTCTTCCTTCCTTTCGCTCTATTTCTCTCTCTCTCCCTCTTTCTCTCCCTTCTTCTTTTTTCTCTCTCTCCATCCCTCTTTCTTTCTCTCTTCCTTCCTTCCTCTCTTTTTTGCTCTCTTTCTCCCTCCCTCCCTCTATGTCTTTCTCTCTCCTACCATCCCTCTCTCTCTCTCTCTCTTGCTTTCTTTCTCTCTCTCTCTCTTGTTCTCTTTCTCTCTCTTTCTTTCTTTCTCTCTCTTTCTTTCTTTCTCTCTCTCTCTTTCTTTCTTTCTTTCTCTCTCTTGTTTTTTTCTCTCTCTTGCTTTCTTTCTTTTTCTCTCGCTCTCTCTTTCTTTCTCTCTTTCTCTCCCTTGCTTTCTCTCTCTCTCTCTCCTTTCTTTCTTTCTCTCTCTCTTTCTCTCTTTCTCTCTCTCTCTCTTTCTCTCTTGTTTTTTCTCTCTCTCTTGCTTTCTTTCTTTTTCTCTCGCTCTCTCTTTCTTTCTCTCTTTCTCTCCCTTGCTTTCTTTCTCTCTCTCTCCTTCTTTCTTTCTTTCTTTCTTTCTTTCTTTCTCTCTCTTTCTTTCTCTCTCTCTTATTTTCATGCTTGCTTGCTTTCTCTCTCTCTCTCTTTCTCTCTCTCTTGTTTTCTTTCTCTCTCTGAGCTTCGCGGCAAACCTGACCATGTCTCACGGCACACTAGTGTGCCATGGCACACTGGTTGAAAAACACTGATCTAGTGCAATGGGGGGGGGGGGAAATAGTATTGCAGAAAATTTTACTTGAAGTTAAGGAAATAAGACATTTAACAATGTTAACCAAAATCTGCTCTTCCCTATATACCCCCTATGCCCTTATAAGCAAGGGGAGTTCAAGCAGCAAGCAGCCAAGCTGGAATAGGTACAGAATACCAAAATTGCTTTTCCTTATAGTTGCCCATCATTTCTCATGCTAGCCAGACATGATTTAAGTGTTGGAAAAGTTCCAATCGCATGCAGTGGTTTTGACTGATTTTATGACATAACTGACCAACAAAACGAAACATCTGCTAGTGGAAAAAGTCAAAATTATCCACGGCCTACCAATTTTACAGTCATTTTTTCCCTCCTTAGTGCTACCCTTGGCTCTATGAAGGGCAAATGCATTGCTCTAAAAAGTTATATCTTTTCTACCTATGAAAGAAAATACATGGCTGAGGTAATTTGATTTACTTTGTTAATATGTGCAAATTGTTTAATTTGGTGTCGAGCTGGGATAATTGATGGATGTGGCATCAGTTTTGCTTTAACACAGAGAGGTTAAAATAAGGTCTTGCAGAAACCGAGCTCTAAAAGCTTCCTTGGAATACATTCTATTGTCATGGACAATTTGTCAGATTCAGATTAGATTCTATCAGATTCAGACTTTTCCATTTGTTTTCCTAATCTTAGATTCCTTCTATCTCATTTTGTTGTCAGTTTATGACTTTTTTTTTCATTTACAGGCATTTTGAGATATATTTCTTCTAATATTGGCTGCACAGGAAACTTTCTTTTGAGCTGGAACAATTTTTTCCATTTCAGAAGGAAAGGAAAAAAATAGCATAAAGGATAACTAGAGAAGCAATTTCTGATCATCCAAACACTTACATAATTTATTCTCTAACCTTCCTCATTAAAATAACATTATAGAAACATAGAAGCATAGAAGACTGACGGCAGAAAAAGACCTCATGGTCCATCTAGTCTGCCCTTATACTATTTCCTGTATTTTATCTTACAATTGATATATGTTTATCCCAGGCATGTTTAAATTCAGTTACTGTGGATTTACCAACCACGTCTGCTGGAAGTTTGTTCCAAGGATCTACTACTCTTTCAGTAAAATAATATTTTCTCATGTTGCCTTTGATCTTTCCCCAACTAACTTCAGATTGTGTCCCCTTGTTCTTGTGTTCACTTTCCTATTAAAAACACTTCCCTCCTGAAACTTATTTAACCCTTTAACATATTTAAATGTTTCGATCATGTCCCCCCTTTTCCTTCTGTCCTCCAGACTATACAGATTGAGTTAATTAAGTCTTTCCTGATACGTTTTATGCTTAAGACCTTCCACCATTCTTGTAGCCCATCTTTGGACCCGTTCAATTTTGTCAATATCTTTTTGTAGGTGAGGTCTCCAGAACTGAACACAGTACTCCAAATGTGGTCTCACCAGCGCTCTATATAAGGGGATCACAATCTCTCTCTTCCTGTTTGTTATACCTCTAGCTATGCAGCCAAGCATCCTACTTGCTTTTCCTACCGCCCGACCACACTGCTCACCCATTTTGAGACTGTCAGAAATCACTACCCCTAATTATTATTCCATTCTTCCCATAACCAATCCCTTTTAAACAGCTACATGAACCACCAGCTCATTTCCCCGCCTCCAATTTTCAAAAAATAAATCCATCAGAGATTTGTAGGACAATGCAAAGTGATTACACTATGCTCATCTATGACTATGATAAAGATCTGGTTTTATTTCAAAATGATTTCATAACAAGTAACTCAGACAAACAGTTTGCCAAGTCTTTTTTTATGTATACACTGTGGTAAATTAAAGTTAAGTGAGCCAATTTGGTGTAGTGGTTAAGGCACCAAAGTAGAAACTGGGAAACTGCGATTTCTAGTCCTGCCTTAGGCACAAATCCAAGTGAGTGGCTTTGGGCCAGTCACTTTCTTTCGGTCCCAGGAAGAAGGCAAGGGCAAATCACTTCTGAAAACTTTTCCAAGAAGGGGCTTGTCCAAGTGGTCATTAGGAATTAAAACTTGAAGGCACAACAGCAACAATAATAAACGCCTTTGGTGCTATCTCCAAACATCTGGAAACCATGTGAACACCATCAGCATTGATAAAAATTACCATCAGTCAATTGCGAAAGGCAGCTTTATTTCAACCAGCTTATGGTACATCCTACAGCAATACAGTGATACCTTGTCTTGCAAACTTAATTGGTTCTGGGACGAGGTTCTTAAGATGAAAAGTTTGTAAGACGAAACAATGTTTCCCATAGGAATCAATGGAAAAGCGATTAATGCGTGCAAGCTCAAAATTCACCCCTTTTGCCTCGAAACCCCATCTCTGGACCTCTGTGTTTTTGCGATTCTGCAATTTCACTGAGGTTCCCCTCGCTGGGAAACCCCACCTCCGGACTTCTGTTGCTAGCGAAGCACCCGTTTTTGCACTGCTGGGATTCCCCTGCAGCATCACAAAAACACGGAAGTCCAGAGGTGGGGTTTCTCATGGAGGGGAGCCTCAGGGGAATCCCAGCAGCGCAAAAATGGGTGCTTCACTGACAACGGAAGTCCAGAGGCGGGGCATCCCAGTGGTGGTGGTGGGTTTGCAAGGTGAAAATAGTTTGTAAGAAGAGGCAAAAAAAATCTTAAACCCTGGGTTTGTATCTCGAAAAGTTTGTATGACGAGGCGTTTGTAAGACGAGGTATCACTGTACCTTGAACACCATCAAACCACAACACTTGCTTATCCCAGGCCCTGGATAAGTGAATAAAAATGCCCAATCCAGTCTAAACATCCGGCCGACTGTGCAACCAACCATAATAAATAATAATCGTTCGATGCAGGCCATGGAAATTTTCACCTTCGTGAGCTGTTCAGTAACTGTATACATAAGTCTTCATTAGCTGATTTCACGCTGGAAAAAAATGGCTGCACCCTCCCAGGCGTTTATGTGAAAATCACTTCATTCCTAGATATTTTCATAGCTTCTATTGATATTAGCACCGCAGCTATTTACTGGGTATATCTTGTGGAATAGCGGAACTGCAGTTCTGTACATCTTGGCCCTCTTCCATAGCTGCTTCTACCAAGGAAGGGAAGTGGTGGTGGGGTGTCTGAAATTTCTACAGATAATGTTAAACACATGTAGCCAAACTAGCATTAGATTTTAAAAGCCAGAAAGCATTAACTACATTTTACTTTCACAACCTATATTCAGGACCTGCAATATTGTCTAAGGTAAGAAAAAGGAGAACTCTTATGCCATTTTATGGCTTGATGGCCCTTGACATTTTATCCCCTCTCCCTTTCCTCTTTCTGTCATTTAATCTGTGGCAAACTTATTGCAAATTAAACTATTCTAAAACCACTGAGCATCAACAGAAAGAAAATTGGGATCAGGGAAAAGTAAAAGCAGGAAAGAATTCTAATTTTAAATTGTATTTACTCTTGCTTATTTATTTCTCATGGCAAATTTCTCATGGCAAATCTCCGGGACCGTCTTCTGCCGCACGAATCCCAGCGACTGGTTAGGTCCCACAGAGTTGGCCTTCTCTGGGTCCCATCGACTAAACAATGTCATTTGGCGGGACCCAGGAGAAGAGCCTTCTCTGTGGCGGCCCCGACCCTTTGGAACCAGCTCCCCCCAGATATCGGAGTTGCCCCCACCCTCCTTGCCTTTCGGAAGCTCCTTAAAACCACCTCTGTCGTCAGGCATGGGGGAATTGAAATTTTTTTCTCCCTTCCCCCTAGGCTTATAGAATTTATACATGGTATGCTTGTTGGTATGATTGGTCTCTTAAATTGGGGTTTTTTAGATTACTTTTTAATATTAGATTTGTTACATTGTTTTCTTCATTGTTGTTAGCTGCCCCGAGTCTTTGGAGAGGGGCGGCATACAAATATAAATAAACTAAACTAAACTAAACTAAATTTATCTCTAACCAGATCTTGGTCAATGATGAATACTAACAATGCTTCCACAATTTAGCAAGGGACAAGAAACCAGGATTTGTGCTGTGACCACTTTGAAGCCATGAAAATTTGATGGAATTCTTCTGTCTACAATAGCAGCCATGTTACAAGACTCCCAATGTTAGCTACATCCTAGAATCTGTAGGGGGTACCTTGCCTTAGCCTTCAGCCTGTAAAGAACTTTCTAGTTTATAGAGAAAATTGAGTTAATAATTTTGTGGCCATCTAGAGTCCCTAGGGAGTTGGGCGGCATAGAAGTTGAATGAATGAATGAATGATTCAGTGGGATTCTATCCCAGATGTAAACCCATGTATCTATCTTCCACAGACCTATATACCATACCTTTTACCCCATTGCCAGAATGGGCAGGCATGTGTTGGAAAATTGCTAGAGACACGGGTGGGTTCCACTTACCTTCACCACTGGTTTGCCTTGTGATGTTTTGCATGCACATGCATCCCTTCGTGTGAATTCACTTCCGTGCCTACTCAGAAGATGGTTTCAACCCAAAACACAGCTGAGGAGCTACTCAGCTGTGCTTCGAATGAAGAAACAATGATCGATATTAACCCGGGGTGGATGGGAGGGTTTTTTTCAAAACAGAGGAAGAGGAGAAGCCATCCAAACAGAGAAAAAAATCACCGAAAATGTAAAAAAAAATAAGATGGCGATGCGCACAGACAGAACCAGATCTGTGACGCCATCTTCACGTCACCAATGAGTCACTAATGGTTCAGGTGATGTGGTCTGAACCGGGAGGAACCCATCGCTGTAGACAAATGGTTGCAACACACACTCGGATGGGCATGGGAAATGGAGCTAACAAAGGAATGATAATTCAAGTACCTATATCAGTGATGGTGAACCTTTTTTTCTTCGGGAGCCGAAAGAGCATGTGCGCACACTATTGCACATGGTTGAGTGCCCATATCCATAATTCAATGCCTGGGAAGGGCGAAAACAGCTTCCCTCACCCTCTGGAGGACTTCTGGAGGCTGGAAATGGGCTGTTTCCCAGTAGGCTCATATTTCACCCTTCCCAGGCTCCAAAGGCTTACCCCATCCCCCCTGGAGACTCTCTGGAAGCCAAAAATGCCCTCCCAGAGCCTCTATATGAGCCAAAAATCAGTTGGCTGGCACACACATGCACATTGGAGCTCAGCTAGGGTAACGGCTGGCGTACCAGCAGATACGGCTCTGCGTTTCACCTGTCGCACCCATGCCACAGGTTCGCCATCACTGACCTATGTGTTGCTACCCTAGTTGCAAGTAAGTTCCAATGAAGTAAGAATTAAAGTATTAGGCAAATACCTGCAGAGGGATTGATCAGGGATTCAATGACATATAATAAGATTAAACTTGTCAATTGACTCTCTACATGTTCTATCCAGAAAGAACTCTTCTCCCTTAAATATTAAACACCCTGTTTTCTCTTTTTGTTGAAGTGGTAATAGTACTCTCACAAAATGCTAGTTTTCAGTGATTTCTGGATGCCTATAGGAGGTAAACTGATTCAGCCCAATCCATGGGTCATATATAATAGTGTTATTTGATTAATGGAATAGCTAGTGAAATTAATTCTATCCTCCACCCCATGTTCTACCCCTCCTCCTAATCTGTTGTGGAAAAAGTGCAGAAGTGGGACAGTGGAGAAAAAGTGATGAAGGGCTCCAAGCTCTTGATTAAAAAAAATCTCTTTTTGTAAAATATTGGATTAGCCCATTATCTGATATTTTCTTTCTCTTTGAAAAAGTCACACTTTCATTCTCAGACTTGGATGCAAAATCATCACATTCTGTCTCCTGAAAGCATTCTGCAGACTCCCCACCCTCCCCCAAGTTATTCTGCTCTGACAATAGTCTAGGGGGGAAAATAACTTTTCTCTCTCACATAAGACCAATTCTGTAGAATCAGGAATATCTTAAAGGTGAGTTGGATTTTTTGGGGAGGTCAAGCTAAATTCAGGAGCCCGTACATCCAGTGACCTTAATATAATCCCCATGATGTATATGGAACTACATGCGCCATAAGTTAAAGCAATATTTGGCCTGCGGCATTTGCGTCTGTTCAGTGTTTCTGAAAGAGACTTTCAACATTCTTGTTGATGAAGTTCACCAGAAGGCTTTCAGCTCTAATGGTCTACTGGAAACAATACTTGCTGTTGGGACCAAGGCTTTTTAATTACACATGGAGCCAAACTTTGCTAAGAACTACGAATGTGGAAAAGCTGAATCAAATCCAGTGGAAATTTGGAGCCTGACATGAAGATTTCTCCGAGCATTATCTCATTTCATCTTCCTTTGTCACATTTACACAATGATATAAATGGACAATAATATGAGTCAACGGGTTGGAAAATGCTTTGTGGCCGAACTTGAACTCTTCTCAAGAGTATAGAAATCCAGAAAAGATTGTTGCCACTACCAGTATATTTCCATGAAAATGACTTTAAAAAAAGAAAAGAAAAGAAAATGGATCTCAGTTATTTCCAAACTCAAAAAATATGATAAATATATCTTAATTTCACAATTTTTCCCAAAATGGTGCCTTCCAGCATGTTGCACTGTAGATGGATCAAATTAAGTAGGTGTTTGGGGAGTTATAGTTCAATACATGTACAGGAAGTTAGTTGAGAAAGAAGAAGTTTAAGCAATCATAATGTAATGTTGTTTATGACATAGATGCAGATCTAATTCTGTCATCTAAAATGCATAAAGGGTCCATTTAAATATTCTCCTTTAGTGCTGCTGATTATAAAGCTGAACTGGTTTGCCTTCTTTGACTGATTCAGGGGAAGAACCTGAAAAAAAAGACAAATACAGTGGCACCTCTAGAACTTTCCTAGATAAGAACCAGGTGTTCAATTTTTTTTGCCTCTTCTTAAGAACCATTTTCTACTTAAGAACCCGAGCCCAGAAAAATTTCCCAGGAAATTTGAGAGGGGCATGAAGGCCCGGCCAGTTTCCTGCCATTCCCCCTTTAATCCCGTCCATCTCGGGCTTTTCTGGGCTGCCAGAGGAGCCTTTTGGTGGTGCTTAAGAAGGCTTTGGCAGTCCAGAGCGAACAAAGCATTTTCCTTTCTTTGGACGCTTGGAGAGGGAATAAACTTCTGCCAGTGCCTAGAAAAAAGAAACGCTCCCTTCGCTCTGGGCAGCGACTGTCGTCCTCCTCATCTTCCTCCTCCTCCTCCCACCCAAATTCTGAGCTTTTATTTCTTTCCTAAAGGGTTTGCACACATTATTTGCTTTTACATTGATTCCATTGATTCCTATTGGGAAAATTGCTTCTACTTTTCTACTTAAGAACCTGGTCATGGAACGAATTAAGTTCTTAAGTAGAGGTACCACTGTAGTTAAATAATTATCCTATTTCTGTCCTCTGAAATCTAAATCTCTTTCCATAGAGAATTAAAAAGTAGCTGTGAAAGTCTACATTTGTAAATTAAGAACATGGCATGGATTGTTTTTAATACCAATATGTCTTTTTATCATGTCTGGCTTTCATATTATTGTTTAATATTATTTCTATGGTCATTAATATTTTAAGAGGGTTTTTTTTTTTAAAAAAATTGGATGTTAGTAGTCCAGAATCTCTGAAGCTGGCAAAATAGAGATATTAATCAAACACACACATACACACAAAAGGTCAATGCTGTTCTAAACATTTATGATCTATGCTAGATACTGGATTAGAATTCACATAAATCACACCTAATATCCACATCTAGAAGGCATTAAACCGAGGAAGGCTGCTCCGGGCAGACAGATTACTATTTTCATTTTATGCATCTTTGCACACTAGGTCACTGGATACTTTGTCATGCCCCTGTTTTAAGCTTTCTAATCTTTTGAAACCTATTTGCATCCTTTTTTGCTTCTGCCAAGTTCATAATCCTGAGAAAATGCATTAAACACAATTCAGTATTTCCTCTGGCTGACCTACAAAAGAGAAGAAAAATGTCATTGGGAGACGTGTCCCAACTTCTGAGCCTCAGCTCCTGGGGAATTGAGGGGAGGGACACCAGTTTCCCAAATAAGACTGATGCTGTTGCCATCCCACAATGTTTTCAATAGTGTTTCTGCTTAAACATGAGGGCCAGCTATGAATATGAAAAAGATGTTTCCATGTTATTGCAATTAGGTATTCCTTTTTGCAATTGCACTGGATATGATTGTATTCGGCCAGAATACATCCGGAACCGCCTTCTACCGCACGAATCCCAGCGGCCGATAAGGTCCCACAGAGTTGGCCTTCTCTGTGTCCCATTGACCAAACAATGCCATTTGGCGGGCCCCAGGGGAAGAGCCTTCTCTGTGGCGGCCCCGGCCCTCTGGAATCAACTCCCCCCAGAGATTAGAATGGCCCGCACCCTCCTTGTCTTTCACAAATTACTCAAGACCCACCTTTGTTGCCAGGCATGGGGGAGTTAGGATATTCCTTCCCCTAGGCCATTACAAGTTATGTATGGTATGTTTGTGTGTATGTTTGTTTTTTATAATAAGGGTTTTTAGTTGTTTTATTAAATTGGATTGTTACATGTTGTTTTTTAGCATTGTTGTTAGCCGCCCCGAGTCTGCGGAGAGGGGCGGCATACAAATCCAATATAAATAGATAGATAGATAGATAGATAGATAGATAGATAGATAGATAGATAGATAGATAGATAGATAGATAGATAGTGGCAATAGGAGTAGGAGAAAACTGACAGATATGGACAGTTTTGGCTATTTTCTTGCCCTTGCAATTTTGGAGGAGTACAATAGGCCAAGAAAAGAGAGTAGAGTAAAACTGACAGACATTCTGACTTTTTCTCTCTTTAAATTTCTGGAAAACTCCTTGAGAAATACCTCCTGGTCCTCCAATCCAGGTACAGTTCCCATTTAGTCATATCAAGAAACAGAGTGCAATGGAGCATCTTAAAACCTGTGGAGGTTATTAGGACATCACACTTCAGAGGAAATTAAATTTGGAAAGTGGTAGGTGATAAAGTTGGGAAAGGGAGGAATAGATTTTGCAGCAGCTTCTAATTACTCAAATTGCCTGCATATTTATTGTTTAGTTAAATATTTAGTTTAATAATAATAATAATAATAATAATAATAATAATAATAATAATAATAATAATAATTGCAAAAGGCTGCTTTACTGGGATCGGCAAACATAATTCGCCGCAACATCACGCAGTTCTAGGTGCTTGGGAAGTGCCCGACTGGTGATGAAATACAAAATCCAGCATAGTGATCTCGTTTGCTGTGTTGTATTGACATAATAATAATAATAATAATAATAATAATAATAATAATAATAATAATAATAATAATAATTTATTAGATTTGTATGCCACCTCTCTTGGAAGACTCGGGGTGGCTCACAATAATAAATGTATTATTTATTAAAATAATAATATTTTTATGCTGCCCATCTTCTGTATAAGATGATTCTGGCCAGCTATTTATATTCTTTACTGAATTAAAAGAAGAAACCTAGTAAGATATTGCTATAAAGCTTTCTTTAATGCGTTTATGGCCCATGCCTTGTGACATGTGGAGTAGTGTAAGTAATTATATTCCTTTAGTGTTTCAGAGAAGTCCCAGCAATTGTAATGCACACTAACTTCATCTTAGCCACAAACCAGTGTGTTTCTAATTTACAAATCTGGCAATTTTTCAATAAGTTGTTGCACTTTGTCTGATCTGTTCTGAAAATACGGAAGTGCTTGTAGCATGGCCACCTGCAATAACAGATTACTGTTCCCTAAAATATTGTCCTACACCTACAATGCGGAGGCGTAAATCTTCTCTCATGGAAAAAAAACTTTGTTATTTCTTTTTTGCTAAAAAAAAAGGAAGAAGAGGAGGAAACTATCCCAAAGAAAAGCTAGTTTTCAGCAGCTTCTTTGTTCCCCAAATCAATTGGCATCAAAGTCTAATGAAAACCTGTATGCGGACCCTGGATCTAGTCCAAGGTATACTATTGGCCTATGCTAAATTCCTCGGGGACATGACTCATATAAAAAACATGAGGCTGTCATCATATGGCTGGTGGCTCCAATAAATCAAATTTACTTTGAAAATTGAAGCATAACAAAATTTTATTAGGTGAAACTTTGGTGTTTCTCTCAGTCATCTTGCACATATATATTTTGATTACTTGCAGTGGTTAAAAAGAATGCTTCACTCCTGTTCAAATGAACAGAGATCTCCATGATATTTTTAAAAAATATTTTAATTGGTGGTAATGGGAACTCTGACTGTATATATAAAGTTTGTGTGCATAAAGACACACTAAATGATAGTATCAATGTTTGTTTGATTTTGAGATTCTGTTTTTTTTAAAAAAGTGCTTGCTTTCTTGCGTGAAAAGGAGAAGCACTTATTTTTAAGAATAGAATCTCAAAGCCACACAAGCATCGTGTCTCTTCACACTATTATTTAGTGCATGATAAGTGTAGGACGACCACAATAGTCTAATCAAGGAACAATATTACATAGCCCGGTAATGAACTATCTAAGAGCCAAGGTGGCCCAGTGGTTAGAATGCAGTACTGCAAGCTACTTCTGCTGACTGCCATCTGACTGCAATTTGGCAGTTCAAATCTCACCAGGTTCAAGATTGACTCAGCCTTCCATCCTCCTGAGGTGGGTAAAATGAGGATGCAGATTGTTGGGAGAAGCAATATGTTGATTCAGTAAATCGCTTAAGAGGGCTGTAAAGCACTGTGAAGCGGTCTATAAGTCTAAGTGCTATTGCTATCTGAAAGCAAACAACCAAGCATAGAAGCATCAAGGACTCCACAGTGAAATCTTAACCTACACAAATACAGTAATACCTCATCTTATGAACTTAATTGGTTCTGGGATGAGGTTTGTAAGGTGAAAAGTTTGTAAGATGAAACAATGTTTCCTATAGGAATCAATGGAAAAGCAATTAATGCGTGCAAGCCCAAAACTCAACCCTTTTGCCTGCTGAAGCACCCATTTTTCCACTGCTGGGATCCCCCTGAGGCTCCCCTCCATGGGAAACCCCACCTCCAGACTTCCGTGTTTTTGTGATGCTGCAGGGGATTCCCAGCAGGGGAATCCCAGAAGTGCAAAATGGGTGCTTCGCTGGCAACAGAAGTCCAGACGTGGGGTTTCCCAGCGAGGGGAGCCTCAGCGAAATTGCAGCATCACAAAAACACGTAAGTCCTCGAAACCCCACCTCCGGACTTCCATGTTTTTGTGATGCTGCGATTGTGCTGAGTCTCCCCTCGCTGGAAAACCCCACGTCCAGATTTCTGTTGCCAGCGAAGCGCCTGTTTTTGCGCTGCTGGGATTCTGGAGGTGGTGTTTCCCATGGAGGGGAACCTCAGGCGAATCCCAGCAGCGCAAAAACAGGTGCTTCGCTGGCAACAGAAGTCCGGAGGCGGGGCATCCCAGTGGCAGTGGCTTGGGTTTGTAAGGTAAAAATAGTTTGGAAGAAGAGGCAAAAAAATCTTAAACCCTGGGTTTGTATCTCAAAAAGTTTGTATGACGAGGGATTTGTGAGATTAGTTATCACTGTAGTCTGTAATCATCTAATTACAACAGTTCCTTTAATGACTCTTTGAAGTTACAATAGCATGGGGGAAAAAAGTGATTTATGATTGTTTTTCCCAGATACGATCATTGCTGCATTCCCATGGCCATGCACTCAAAATCCAGATGCTTGACAGCTAACTCATATTTATGATAGTTGCAGTGTCCTGGGGTCACAGGATCACTTTTGTGATTCTCTGACAAGAAAAGTCAATGGGGGAAGCCAGATTCACTTATCAACCGAGTTATTAACTTAATACCAGCAGTCATTCACTTAACAATTGTGGCAAGAAAGGTGTAAAATATCTATATTGACGACTGGCTGGAAACCCAGTTATAGACTTTTTGCATGAGATGAAAAAAAATGCACATGGTTTATGGTTTTGACAATTAGAAAACAACTGGATAATACAATAAAATAAGTGGTTGGGGATTTTTTTTGTTTGTTACCGTAGAGTAAGAGATAATTTTGCAATACAGTGATTCCTCGAGTATCGCAAGGGTTACGTTCCAAGACCCCTCGCAATACTCGATTTTTCGCGATATAGTGGTGTGGAAGTAAAAACACCATCTGCGCATGCGCGCCCTTTTTCCATGGCCGCGCATGCGCAGATGGTGGAGTTTGCGTGGGCGGCGGGGAAGACCCAGGGAAGGTTTCTTCGGCCACCCAGCAGCTGATCTGCTCGGCAGCGCCGCAGCAGCGAGGAGCCGAAGATCGGGGTTTCCCCTTTGCGTGGGCGGCGGGGAAGACCCAGGGAAGGTTTCTTTGGCGGCCCAGCAGCTGATCTGCTCGGCAGCACCGAGGAGCCGAAGATCGGGGTTTCCCCGCTCACCCACCCGCCGCCCACCGCTCGAGAGCAAGAGGGGGAGAGATAGAGAAAGAGAGAAAAGGAAAGAAAGAGATGAGAGAGGGAGGAAGAGAGTGTAAGAGAGGAAGAAGAAAGATAGAGAAAGAGAGAGAGAAAGAAAGATGAGAAAGGAAGAGAGTGACGTCATCGGGTGGGAAAAATCGCGATATAGCATTTCGCGAAGATCGAGATCGCGAAAATCAAGGGATCACTATATACTTAAATTTGTTGCAAAGGAAATTTGATTTTTTTTCTATTAGTTTTTAATTTTTTCTTTGTGCACTTTTGTCTTTTTCTTTTCTTGCTTGTTTTATTATTTATTGTTATATTTATAGTCTTTGCAAAACTTTTAATCACTTTTATGTTAAAAACAATATGTATTATCTACCAAAAACCTTACAACCTCCTCCCTCCTTTAAAGCCACGCAGGGGTGGGCTACTAGCTGGAACACCTAATCGGGCTCGCCTCCGTGGCTCTGGAAGTCCCGTGAGTTTCAGCAGAAATCGTGCATGGAGACTCAAGTGCATCCATGTTCCGGCAATGTTTTTTGCTTTCGCGCATGCTGAACAAACCTTGGTTATTTCTATATCACTTTAGCATTATTTCAACCACGAAATACTCTTGACCCATTTATGAATTGTACCATTAAAAAAAACCCCTTTGACAATGAGTTTTTGCATGTGTCTTTCTTTTATTCCAGACAGGACATCTTGGCTCAATTTGTTTCCTTAAAAATTATGACACAACATTCAGGGATTTTATATGTGATGATCAGCCACTCAAATTTATATGTTGCTACTTTTTTTAATCTCAACAATTTCCTTGAAATCTGGACTATTTACTCTGGATATTCCTGCACTGTATATTGCATCTTGTGACATTTTGCTTGAAAAACCAAAACCACCCAAAGGGGAACGCATGAACATGTTGGTATGTATTTAGATCAGCTAACATTTACAGATGTAACATTTTAATCACTTTAAGACTTTGTAAAAAGTTTCCTAATGTTAAGATTTATTATCATTGTGTTTGCTACACACATTTTTGTTATTTCCCCCTCTCTAGATACTAGAGAGATACTAGATAATTTTCAGCTTGGTGCAAAATTCTTTTTTACAACACATGACAGGTACAGGAAACAACAACCAGAAAACAAATAGTATGTCAAATTTTGTTGGCTAAGCAGTTCAAATAGAGAAGCATGATAATGCATATCATAATAAGCATATATTGAAAGTCATGAATTCAAGGGATTATTTAAAAGCTTGGTGGTCAAAATGAGTTATAATGAGTTCATCTTTCTTTGTGTGGTGCAGAGGTCAGCAACCCATGACTCTGGAGCCGCATGTGGCTCTTTCCATCCCTCTGCTGCAGCTCCCTGTCACTGGTCGGCTCCAGAATGGATAGGGCTTTCAGTTAAGACAGGTGTATGAGAAAAGATGCCGTGCTAGGAGGAGACTATGGTGGAGGAACCGACTTCCAGTTAGCAGAGGAAAATGGAGGCTATGATGACTTCCGGTCGACTCCAGGATTGAACGGGGGGCTTTCTTTTAGGACCTTTGTGGTTCTTTGAGTGTTTAAGGTTGCCAACCTCCAGTGAGATGAGTCTCAAGATGAAATATTCATTTGGTAGCTAGGTGATTGTGAGGCACTTCAATTTATGATCTCCAAAAATATAGAATAATATTGCATATAATCAAATAGTGTCATTTCAAGGATGAGGGAAGAGTCAATTATATACAATATATGTGCTCTATAACCAGCCAATATGTCTTTAGCATTAGCAAGGATCAGATAACCTTCAAGAACTGTTACCTGACAGAATAGAGGACACTGTGAAAGATGTAAGAGGCAACTTCTAGTATAAGACAACTTCTTATGTTTCTAATATAATTTAACTAGAATTTTAAAATAGTTCCTAATCCTATTTACCAGAGCACAACAGGTAGTCCTCAACTTGCAACCACAATTTAGCCCAGAATTTATGTTGCTAGGTGAAAAAATTGTTATGTGAGTTTTGCCCCATTTAATGACTTTTCTTTCCACATTTTTAAGTGAATCACTGCAATTGTTAAAGTACTAACATAGTTGTTAAATGAATTGCTTGTCAGAGAGTCACAAAAGATGACCCCATGACCCTGGAATACTGGAACGGTCATAAATCTGAGTCAGTTGTCAAACATCTAAATGTAAATCATGTGATCATGGGAATGTTGCAATGGTCATAAATGTGAAAAATGGTCATAAGTTATTTTTTTCAGCACCATTGTAATTTTGAATAAATTAAATCAAGGGCTACCTGTAGTAATTTTTATGTTCAATTTTATTCAGATTGGTTTATTTTATAAGGATTATATTTGTTTGCATTAAAAGGTGGGTGGATATAGAGTGATAAATATACACTGTAAAGGTTATTGAAGTACGGTTAATATTTGCAGCATAGGAAAGATGAACTAAAGTCTGTTGCTGGATTATTTGGGCCAATGACTATTTGTGAAGAACAAGTAAGCTTACATAGTATACTATTTCCTAGCTGAAACAATTCCATACTGTTGTACACAGAATTAGTTATGAAGAGGAATCCTGTATAACCTTTCTTGCATCCCTAGAGGAGAAGTGAAATACAACTCTAATGAATAAACAGAACAAATATTTTGAATTATTCAATACTCTTGAGTATGTTTCTGTTAGTTGATGGAATAGTATATTCACTCATAAAGAGGTTTCTGGTTAGAGATCCTAGCTTGTATAGAATATTTGAGGCAAATCTGAGCTTTGGTAGTGTTTGGTCTAAACTAACTGACGCTTGTCTCCTGATGATATAGGCATGTCTATACTTCCATAAAAATGTGTAAAAGCCTTTTTCAAAATTCTGTAGGCTACCTAAAATTTTCGGATTCTGGAGAATCAGCAAATACCACCTCTGGCTGGCATTCAAATCAATCAAATCAAATCAAATCAAATCTCCGTTGCTATGCCCACCAAGCCACACCCACAGAATCGCTAGGGGGAAAAAATTCAATTTCACCCCTGTATTTATCTACTCTTATTTGCATGTTTTTGAACTGCAGGAGCTGAGACAAGAACAGGAGCTCACCTCCATTGTTCAGGGCTCACATCTTGAAGCTGGTTCTGCCATTTTTCCACCTGACAAGCTGAGCATCTTAACCACGTGCCCATGGTGAACTGACTGGTATGGATGAAATAACTGGAGAAGTGTGAAAATATAGATGTTTGTTTAAAAAGAAATTATGTGACTTATTCAATGTCTGAGAGAACATTTCATCATTCTGTACCTGTAATTAGAAATATGTTGTTATTTTAGGCTTCATTTATGGAACTTTTGTGTGAACGTGAAGTTGAAGAATGGTTGCTGAAAGTTAAAAGAGAGGTATATGCCTGAGGTATATGTCTGAGATTTGCAAGCATACAAATAAATGGAATGCATACTGAATGGTTCCATGCTGAACAAGGAATAAGTCAACAATGTGAAGTATAGGAGGATTTCTTGTGTGTGATACTAGAGGAGTATGGGCTGAAGATGTGAATATTTGTATACTATGAATTCAGATAATATAATGTTGTTGGCTAAGAATTCAAATGAGTTGCATTGCATGATAAATGATGCAATTAGGAGTATTAATAATTAATATATCAAAACCATACTGGATCATTGCATAAATGGAAAGTGGTAAAGTTAAAGTGGTAAAATTAAAATAAGGGATAAATAAATGTATGAACTTGTGATAACCTCTTTATTAAAGCTGTGACAATGGATCTTTAAACTTTAAAATGTATAGGCAGGGGTGGGAATGCAGTTCCACAGGCAGAAATGAAGCTGTGTGCCCCATTCCAGCTGACTATCCCCACTCCCACCCTCTTCCTCCTCCTCGGAAAGCGGCAGGGAGACCAGCACCGGCAGGAGTTGCAGGGGGCCCTTTTCCTCCCCCCTCTTTTCTCAACAGCTGATTGGTATCCATTCACCTAGCTACCCAGCCTGAGGCAGGGGGTGACCCAGGAAGGAGAGCACAGGAAACACGAAGGAAATTGTCACCCCAGAGATGGACACTGGTGAGGTTGTAAGTTGAGGACTTAACTGTTCACTTGAATGATGATAACCATTCAAGCCACTCCCACCTGGTCACATGGCTGACAAGCCACTCCTACCCAGTCACATGACCATCAAGCCACACCCACAAAATAAGCCACACCCACAGTGTGGCAGTAAAAATTTTGGTTGCCCATTACTGTATATAGGTGCAGATAAACATACAGTAGGTGATACTTTCTCATCATGTGGACCTTTGGGAATGTCCACATGACATGTTTTGGAAGATGGGAGCTTACAAGGCAGATCTGGAAAGTACAATCTCCAGGACAAAACTTTAAATAATGCTGTGCTAATATATATGAACCAGAAAGGCCTTATGGGACCCAAAGTCTCTACATTTTTCCATAGAAGAGAGATCACTGAGTGTTTGGTTTTGCATTACTGAGACCAAGAAACATTAAAAAAAGAAATGACAAAAAGAAAGCACAATTGAAACGAACGGGGCTTCTGCTAGCATTTCCAACACCTGATATGTAGCAAAGGGTTCCTTTGTAGAGTGTTTCAGTTTACACTGAATCACAAATATTCAGATGTACACTTTGCTGCTTGCCATGGCAAACAAAAGATGTTAACAGCCATTGCTCAAATCAAGCCAACAGTATAAACAGGATGATGTCTAAAAAAAGTGGTAGGGTCCATGGAGGCCTAAGTGTGTTTGAAGGTTAGCTTATTAATAAAACATCGCTGCCCTTGAATCAACTTAGAAGAAACTTAAGACATTTATCAACATCTGCCCAAACCCATTTCCAGTCTCTTTGGACTCTGCTGCGGATAAGCTGATTAATAAAAGATGATGTCTCAGGAAGGACGCTTAGATCTTGTTAAGCAATGGCCAAAAAACCTCAGAAAGGCAGCACCCAATCTGCATATGAAAGACTAAAAGCAAAAGTAAATGAGTTTACCCCTCCATGCTCCACTGCCAGTTTCTAATAACTATTCATTTGACTGTTTGGGGGAATGAAGTTTGGATAAATAAGAAAGAATTCCAAAAATTACGTGTGGAATTAATTTATAAGAAAAATCTTGGCCCTGGATTTTTTGAAAAAAACAATAACAACAGAGCAAAATCAAACCAAGCCAAACCTGAGATCCATCTCTCCTTCCCACCGCCCTGAAAATGAATCCAGTTACTTTCTGGTTTTCTTTCCCTCCACTCCAGCATTTTAAAACAATTTTTTTTTCAAACCCCCACCCCTCTGTAGCTTTGTTTATTTGTTTTTTCTTTTTAAAAAATAATTTTTATTTACATATAAAAATTTAAACAATAATGACAGACAATACATTTGCATCTAAACAATATGCAATGCACACACGAAAATTAAAAGACGAGCATAAGGTATATCTCCCCTCCCCTCCTGCGGCTGGCTCTATTGACAGCCTCCTTTTTGTTCTTAGCGGTATTACAGTAGTCCCTCGCTATACCGCGCTTCACCTACTACGGCTTCACTTCATCGCGGGTTTTTAAGAAATATTATTGAGAAAAATCATTCGCGGATCTTCGCTGGTTCGCGGGTTTCTGAGGAAGTCGATCGGCAGATTTAAACAGCCCGTCGAACTCGATCGGCAGGTTTTTTTAAAAAAAATTATCTAAAATTGTAAATACTGTATTTAAATACTGTATCTAAAATAAATACTGTGGGAAGGGTTTATAAACACTTAAAACAATGAAAACTTATCAAACAATTACAATATAAATACTTAAATAAGTACTATCAGTCGATAAATTCCCCATCGCGGATTTCACCTATCGCGGCCGGGTCTGGAACGTAACACCAGCGATAGGTGAGGGACTACTGTAACACCAATGGTTTAATCAATAGCATGTAATTTGTGATTTACATGATATAATATTACATTTAAGTTCTTATTTTATAGCTAATAATAGAATGTACCTAGCGCACATTCTATTAAATAGACAGAGAAAAGAGTTATATTAATTCTTTAGTAGCTTTGATTTATAACATTTCTTTGTCTTGCAGCACTACTAGTATTTGTTCTTTTATTCAACCATGTGAAGAAGTCTTTCAAAATCTGATAGTATTTTGAGTTATCTTGTTCCTTTAGCTCCATTGTTTATTTGTTTTTTCATTTGCTTCCTTGATCCTTTATTTATTTTTTATTTACTAAATTTGTATGCCGCCCCTCTCCGTAGACTTTCCCCTTCCCTGGGGTTAGAATAAAATGCTCCTATTAGAATAAATGCCATACCTTATCTAGCGTAGCTTATTGCCCAATCAATGGTTGTGCTTGGAAACCAATTAGTAAAATATATTCAATGTCATGATACTTCATTTCATTACAGACAATGTTTCTTAAATAGTGGAGTGGGGCCTCCTGGGGGGGGGGCGGAGCAATGCTGGGGGGGGGCATGACCCCAGGGAACATGCTATTTTTTGCTGCAGGGAGTAAGAGGTTTTTGCACCGAATAATAGCACACAGCACAGAGTAGGAGATATGAAGTGCATATAACAAACCTTAAGAGACACCATGGAAAAATATTTTAACAGGGATAAAAAAAAAGGAGGAAAGGGACGGAGATAATAAGACAAATGTAAGTCTCCTGAAAACTAAGATGAGGAAATATGATGAAACGTATGTAGTGCTTGGCTTCACTGTGACTATGGTGGGAGACAAGAAAAGACCGGTATGTTTACTGTATATAAAAATGTTGGCAGCAGACAGCATGAAGCCAAATAAATCAAGGCATCACTTAAACACATTACACCTCAATCACACTGATAAGCTGCTTGAGTTTTTTTCAGCAAAAACGTGCTGAATATTGCAAACAATCATCCTGGCAGAGAGTTGGGGGCACACGCGAAATGTTTACTTCTTCCTGGGGGGGGGGCATAACAGAAAATAATTGAGAAACACTGCCTTTACAAGGACATGTTTTCATGCCAACATCTGTAGATTGAGTGCTGTCTTTAAGAACACGAAAAACTAACTTGCTGCATCAAGATCAAAGTTTCTTTAACTTGGAAACATTTGGTTTCCAGCAACAATCGGATGGTCTGGAAGTTCAGAAGGAAACACGGGGCATGAAAAATGGATAAGACACAGATGTGAAACCAGTGGTAGCTACAACAAAGTCCATGTGTGTGAGTCATCAATTTCAGTTGGATTGGTGACGTCCCCAGGACAGAACTGTATGCAGATCAGAAATTTCTTGCTATGTACAATTAGAACCTAGAGTCAGAATATAGCAAGCCTCTGAAAATTTGTTTAGTTACCATAAGATGTGTGTTGCTACTACCTTGGCTAGCTTAAAAAAAAGGCTCGTAGTTATTCTAGCTATTGAGCTCAATAGCTATTAGCCTGGATAACAATATGACAGCTTCTGTAGGACATCTATGAGATGACTAATGGACTTACTTGAGCAATTGGCTGGCCACTGTGAGAAGAGCCTGCTGGACTAGATAGTCTTGGGGTACAATACATCTTATGTTCTGATGGTTTTGTGGATACTAGCTGTTGCTAAGAGCTCTCATTCGTGTGTATGTGTGTGTGTGTGTTGTTAGTGGCTAAACCAATTCTTGTGCTAATGAATCTGAATTGGGGAATTTTGAGAGCCTCTTTTGAGTATTCTCACAAAATGATGTGGCCAATCACCAAACATCACAGTGAAATGCATCCCACCCACTCCATTCTGCCCTAGAGATGAATGCCTCTGGAAGTACAGATTATTCCAGAGATGAAACAATATATGTTTTTAATATGAAAGTAGCAACATCTACAATTAAAATAATTTCTTCATCCTTTATTTATTTATGTAAATTTGTGTGTATGCATGCGTCAACAGCAGAGATGAGTTCCTACTGGTTCGGACTGGTTCTATAGAACCGGTAGCGGGAATTCCCTCCCGCTCACTGAACTGACAGTTATGGCCATCTGTCTGGACACGCCCTCGAATTGGTTCTCTTAGCGACACTTTAGGCACCACCATCTTGGTTTTCACTTCTGTGCATGTTAGAAGCTGGTTTTCAGCACTGTGCATGGACTTGTACATGCCCACGTAGTATGCAATGTACACCCATTCACACAGCGAGGGAGGAAACGAATTGGCAGCAAGGTAAATCACAATCCACTCCTGGTCAACACTTATTATTTAGACTTGTAAAAGGATTGTGCATCATTTGAGAAAACTTTTAGTTTCTTTTTTCTTTTACTCTAAGCATCTATTACAAATAATTTCTGGACTTCCCCTACATTTATCTGGCTAGATAGACTAAGAGGACTAACTTTTGAGAACTATCCCTCTTATGTTCAACTATAGTTTCTTTGCAATATGGCTTTAAAATTAATGGTAATTAAATCCCACTTAATGACAGCCCTGTGGAAGCATTGTGAACAATGTGCCAGGTTGTGGAAATTAAGGGGCAGATACATGCTAAATAACGATCACAAGGAAATGAATAAAATCTGATGATCTTTTACAAAACTGAACAGAATAACAGAAGCGGAAGGGACCTTGGAGGTCATCTAGTCCAACCCCCTCCTCAGGCAGGAAACCCTGTAACATTTCAGACAAATGGTTCTCCAATGTCTTATTAAAAACTTCCATTATTGGAGCACTCACAACTTCCTGAGGCAAATCATTCCACTGATTAATTGTTCTAACAATTAATTGATATAAGGAATGGTAGTAGGTTTTATTTTTTTATGTTCTTGACCTATACCACTTGACATACTGCTAATTATACACTAAAGATTAGGGTTGATGGAATCCGTGAATTTGTGGAATGTCCAGTTATATAGGGCATAATGTAATGCACACAGGAAAAATCTGTTTTGGACGTATGGTACAGAAACATGCCTAGAATAAATTGTTCTTGTTTCCAATTAACTTGGAATATCACAATTAGCACCAGCTGAAGATGAGTTCAGCTATGCTCTAGCACAAATGTCAGACTTACTGTATTCCATAACATGGCTTACACACATAACACACACAAACACTAAGCAGTTGATCCCAAGTGGGCTAACAGGGCTACTAAATTTCACTTACACAATAAACTTAAACTGGGAAACCTTTCAATGAAATATTTAAGATCACTGAAACCACAGGGTGGCTATCACCCTGAGTCTTCGGAGAGGGGTGACATACAAATTATTGTATTATAAATTATATTATTATAATTATTATTAAAAGAAGGCACA